>NC_057801.1:66483865-66683520 GCF_018294505.1 Triticum aestivum
GCCCCCACCCCACCCGCCGATGCCCCGCCACGCGCCGCCCGGCGCCGCCCACGTCGCCGGCCCACCCGCCCCACTGCGTCCTCCTGCGACCACGCGTGACCCTCCCCTGCGGCTAGGGTTTTGGCCACCACATCGCCGGCGTGGCTCCGGTGTTGCTCCGGTCGCCGTGAGGATCCTCCGGTGGTGCTGGCTATGCCGTGGCGCGGTGGTGCCCCTGGGTGGCGCCTCCGTGCTGCGGTGCCCCTGGTTGGCGCCTTCGTGCCCGTGCTCTCACTGGTGCCGCCGTTGTGGTGCTCTTTGGCAAGCTCCGGCTTGTTGTGGTGGTGTTGGTTGTGATGCTAGTCACACCATACTGATGGTGTGGCTACATCCTACTTCGGCTACAACTCCTTTTGGTGAGCTTCTCCTTGCTCCCCTCTTGATCTCTCTAATGCATAGCTCTAGCTCTTGATCTTGTTGGATGTGAGGCTCTAGCTGCTGTAGATGAGCATCAACTTGTATTGGAGCTCTCTGTGATGGATTCTTGCTGTGTCAGGGTTTTGGTCAGTGGCCATCTATGTGTATTTGTGAAGTATATATACTCATGTACTGCTCTGTTCTGTTTAGTTGATCCTGGAGTTGTTACTTTGGTCAGTTACTTTACTCATGAATGGATACTCACTTGTTCTTAGTTATTTTACTTCTCATACTGATATGAACAGATACCACTTGGTTTGGCTATTCCTATTTGTCTCTTTCTAATAGCCTATGAACAGATGCTATACTAGGTTTTGGCTGTTACTTTCCTAGTTTTCTACTGATAAGACAGATACTACATCTGATTGGGCAGTGATGCTGGTCTGAGCCCCCCTCTCTTAGGCTTAATTTACATGTGACTATCCATGTGCTGTGATGAACTAGCCCTGGCACTTCCAGGCTGCCTGAGCACATAATTCCTCAAGTATACCTTGAGGTCTTCTGTAGCTCTCCTTAATAGTTATCTCTTCTAAGCTGCTGCTGGTTGGATGTGTTGGGAGTTGGTCTGGTTGGCTGGTTGTGATGTATATCTCCTCCTGGAGCTTTGTTTTTGGCGTTGCACAGTGACATGTACCTATTGTCACTAGACAAAACTGATTGTGGTGATGAAGTCTGATCTTTGGCTTTAATCACTAGTTTTTAGTTGGCTTAATTCCTGGAGCTAGTACTGATAGTGGTCTTTGTGTTGGCATTTAACTTACTGCTAATTGTGGTGGCTTCTTGATTGGGTCCTTGGCTGGTTCTCTCCTTTGGCTCTTTGGTATTGGTTTACTCTATTTGGCTTTATAATTAAGATCACTTTGAAAATCAGGATCTTAACTAAGATTATCTTGATCTCAAGTACTGGCTCCTACAGCATTGCATTTCACCAAGTGAAATGCTACATTTCTACTCCTAACCCATTCTCTCTTTCTTAGTGTTTTTGTTATGCAGGTTGGAAGAAAAGAAGAAGATCCGGAGAAGATCTTAGTAATAAGATAGTTTTTTAGGAAAATAGATATTTAGTTTTAGATCATTCCTTGTAATATTTGTTGGATATGTGTTCATGGATATGTGTTGGATATATATGTGTTCATGACTATATATTGGTAACATGTGTTGGATATATATGTGTTCATGAGTATTGGTCATATGTGTTGGATATGCTATATTGGTCATATATATATCTGTGTTTGATTTTCTGTGAAAATGAATTGATATAAGAAGAAACAGAATTAATGCCTATTTGGTCTCTTTGCCATCTGCCAACAGATGGCAAAGAGCCTGCAGCCTTTGCTGTCAGCTGGCGGATGGCAAAGGCTGCCGTTAGCCACCTAACGGACACTAACACTACTCATTTTGCCGTCCGCTTCTTTGCCGTCCGCGGCAGACGGCAAAGGCGCCTTTGTCGTCAGCCGCCGAAAGCAGACGGCAAAGTAGGTCTTTGCCGTAGCCTACTTTGCCGGAGCCTTTTGCCGTCCGCGGCTGACGGCAAAGGCCTTTGCCGTCCGCCGTTCATGCCTTTGCCATCCGCCGTGGTAGACGACAAAGTAGCTGATTCCTGTAGTGGTGCTCTCCTGTTGACTCTTCGTCTTTTTATCTTCTGGGGTAGTGACCTTGGGTAGGACGTATAGGTCAGGCCTATGACCCTACCCCAGGTTTGTATCCTCGTCATGCGGGGCGGCCGAGTGGTGATGAGGTGATCAACCGATGATGGCGCGCGGGGCGGCCGAGTGGTGATGAGGTGACCAACCGACGGCGAGGCGCGGGGCGTCCGAGTGGTGTAGACATGTCTCTTGGAGTGAAGATGCACGGGTCTTAAGAGTGACGTAGACGCGCCCCGTAGAGTGGTGACACGTGGGGCATCCGGGTGATGTAGACGCGTGCCGCGGAGTGACGATGCGCGGGGCGTCCAGGTGAGTAGAGGCATCCAGCGGAGTGGCGACGCGCGGGGCGTTTGAATGATGTAGACGCGTCCCATGGAGTGACGATGTACGGGATGTCTGAGTGATGAAGACGTGTCGAAGTGACATTGCGCAGGGTGCCACGTTAGATTTGTGCTCTGAATGAAGCCACCGTCGTGCCTCCGCCTGGATGGGAGAGTGTTGTGGTCGAGGACGTGCCATCCCTGGTATCCACGCTGCATCAGGCCCGCGCATCCACCACGGGGTAGTTGCCGCACAGTCGATCGGGCGGAGGAGTCTTCGCGTTGGCTGATCACTCAGGGGACCGTACCTTCAGTTGCAGCCTTGCAGGCCCGACGCGCTGGACGAAAACCAAATGTGATTTTCTGAAGTGCCCCTGTGACTCGGGCGACCTATGATCGTGGTCGACATGATATTGTTAGGATCCGTCGAGTGAGCAGGTTAGCTGTCGGAGTGAACAATCCATCTGAGCACAAGATTTATCCGAGTGAACCAACAAACCGCTTAGTTGGACGCATCTGCGCGGCACGGAGGCCGCCGTCGATCAGTCGACTTGGCACGGAGGCGGCACGATGGCGTCATAGACGAGGACGAAGACGGCGCGGCGGACTGCACCAGTGGCTACTTGTACGAGCTCGCCGACGGCGTCGTAGATGAGGCTGGAGACTACGGGGCGGACCGCGCCGGAGGGCATTTGTATGAGCTCACCGACTGCATCATAGACAAGGACGGAGACGGCGCGGCGGGCCGCGCTGGTGGTTGCTTGTACGAGTGATGAAGCTATGCACCTAGGATAGGGTCATGGACCTGTCCAAACTACCGTCCCAAAGGACATCTCTGGAAGAAACCACCTTTCAATTGACTCAGAAGTGTCTCACTCGACGGACTTGAAGACACTCGACCATGAAGCCAACCGCTCGACAGCCAGGAGATCTAAAGTCACTCTGCACACGATCGGCTGGTTATTAAGTAGCCTTTATGGTCATCATAGCACTTTATTTGTGGCGTTACCAGTAACTCCCAATCTTAATGTACCTTAAACCCTACATAACTGAGGGCCGGAGGGATCTGGAGAACTCTATATAAGCCACCCCCTCCTTAGTGTAAAGGGTTCGCACCACTGTAACTCATGCACACATAATCCAGTCGACCGCCTCCGGGCTCCGAGACGTAGGGCTGTTACCTCCTCCGGGAAGGGCCTGAACTCGTAAATCTCTTGCGTACACAACTACTCCATAGCTAGGATCTTGCCTCTCCATTCCTACCCCCCTACACTACTGTCAGACTTAGAACCACGGCAGTTGGCGCCCACCGTGGGGCAAGTGTCTTAGCGACTTATTGGAGAAGTTGCGATTTTTCCGATCTCCTTCATCATGGTTTCAGGCGGAGCTCTGGTTGAGGGCCGCGAGATCCGTCTCGGCGCGCTCACGTTCATCGCCGACGACTCCGCTAGGCTTCAGGAGGCTCCGCTCGACATCAACGCGCTCCCTGTCCGCGGGGCGACGCCCTTTTGCGCGTGCGTCCGCGGCGTCCTCCTATGGCAACCGTCGACCCAGTATCGGTCGGCTCCTGTGTCGTCCCCCCTCCCTGTTTCCCGCCAGTCCAAGCGCTCTGGTCGGTCGAGGCTTCAGTGGTGGGTGAGGCACGCGGTGGCTCGTCAGTCGGCCACCCCCCAAGTCGCGGCGATCGAGCCCGACGAATCTCTCTACGGCCTATTTGACCTGTCGACTGGCTCCGCAAAGACTGCATCTGAGTGCAACAACGGTGATCCAGCGGCGGAGGTTCTGATGGTCAATGGACCACGCAGTCCTCCCGGTTTTCCCCGCACCGACGGAGGCGACGGCGGAGGCGATCCATCGCATTCCCATGAAGAGTATCTCCCCGAGCCCCTCACTTCGCTGCAGAGGGAAGAACTTCGCCACCGGAACACGGATGCACTGTACACTCCTATCATTGGAGAAACCCCCGAGGCTCGTGCCTTGGAGGACGCGTGCTTGGCCAACTTGGCTGAGCGCACTCGACTGGAGAACCTCCAGCGAGCACTCGACGAGTGTGCGTGGCAATGGGTTCCAGAATCCAATCGACGTCAACTATTTCTACCACCAACTCAGGTATATCAAACTCCGATTCAGAATTTAGCAGCTGCATCCCGTATAGCAGAGTCGATTCGGCCTTCCCAGTCAGAGGCTGGCAGAGGCTTGTTACAGATCAAAGCATTACTCCGGGCAGCAGGAGATCAAAATTCAGCTGTATCGCAGTCGCGGAATAGGATTCATAGCAGATCCATCGCTGCAAATACAGTCCAGCTGGCCCATAGCCCAAGATCGCCCCCAAGGCGTGAGGGACATGGAGACCGGTGTGATCAGTACCAGAACTGTGAGCAGTATGATCACCGACTCGATCGTGATGATCGACGTCGAGTGCCCACCCCTCCCCCAAGGGGTGGATCGTACGCGCCTCGACAGTAGGAGGACAAACGCCATCATAGTGTTGGGCGAAGGATTCAGTCGACCCCAGGGAACCAGGCTTTGATGCGAGATCCATTATCGTTCAAGGTTTGGTCGACAGTAACAGAGCTCATCGAGAAGGTCATGACAGGGATGTACCCACCAGCAGCAGAGTACACGTCTCAGGACCAGAGTGTTTCAGCAGAGCCATCACGGCCGCGGTGATTCCTCCCAACTTCAGGTTGGCGACTGGAGTCAGTAAGTTCACTGGTGAGTCTAAGCCTGATACTTGGCTCGAAGACTACCGAGTGGCTGTTCAGATTGGCGGCGGCAACGATGAAGTAGCCATGAAACACCTGCCTCTTATGTTGGAGGGCTCGGTCAGAGCATGGTTGAATCAGTTAGCACCCAACAGCATTTACACTTGGGAAGATCTGGCTCGAGTATTTGTCAGAATATTTGATGGAACTTGCAAGCGACCAGCAGGGTTGACAGAGCTGCAATCTTGTGTGCAGAAGTCGAATGAAACTTTGAGGGATTACATCCAGAGATGGATCACGTTGCATCACACAGTAGAGAATGTATCTGATCACCAGGCAGTCTGTGCCTTCAAGGAAGGCGTTAAGTACAGAGAGCTAAATCTAAAATCCGGTCGAACCGGACACATGTCTCTGAGTCGAATGATGGAGATTGCCACCAAGTATGCCAATGGTGAAGAAGAGGATCGGCTCCAGAGTGGCAAGCATAAGTCAGTCGCCCATGAAACTGGAGGAGGGAACTCCAGTCGGAAGCAGAAGTGGAAAGCCGAGCCAGCTGCTCCTGGAGAAGCCTTGGCCATGACTCAAGGAAAGTTTAAAGGGAAGCCCAAAGGGTCTTGGAATCCTAAGAGGGTGAAGGACAAGGAAGGGAATGACGTGTTGGATTTGTCGTGCCACATCCACACGAAGAAAGATGAGGAGGGTAAACTCATTTACCCGAAACATGCCACTCGAAAGTGTTGGCTCTTGATCCAGCAATTCCAGGGGAAACAACCCGAAGAAAAGGAAAAGGAGTCGGACAAAGTTGAGGACAAAGAAGATAGTGATGAAGGATATCCCCAGGTCAATTCCACCCTGATGATTTTTGCCGACGTTGAAAGCAAAAGTCGATTGAAAGTTATCAACCGAGAAGTGAATATCGTTGCTCCGGCGACACCCAGTTATCTGAAATGGTCTCAGACTGCCATCGCATTCGACTAGTCCGATCATCCGACGCACATAGCCACCCCTGGGAGGCAAGCTTTGGTGGTCGACCCAGTTGTCGAAGGCACTCGACTGACTAAAGTTTTGATGGATGGTGGCAGTGGCCTGAATATATTATATGCAGAGACATTGAAAGGGATGGGTATTTCGATGTCCAGACTCAGTACCAGCAACATGAGTTTCCATGGAGTCATTGAAAGAAGGCTGAGTCACTCGGCCAAATTGCTCTTGATGTGGTTTTCGGTGATTCCAAGAATTACCGCACAGAAAAGTTGACGTTTGAAGCTGTGGATTTCCAGAGTGCTTATCACGCCATTTTGGGCAGGCCAGGTTATGCACGTTTCATGGCTCGACCATGTTATGTGTACCTCAAATTGAAGATGCCTGGTCCCAAAGGTGTGATCACTATTACTGGCAATCGAAAGAAGGCGGAAGAGTGCTTTCAGAAAGGCTCAAAGATCGCCGATGCTCAGATGGCAGTGGTAGAGCTGCAGGAATACCAGAAAACAACAGACCCGAGTGATTTGTTGTGAGCCAAGAAGCCCACTACGGAATCAGCATTTCAGTCGTCCGGTGAGACGAAATCGATTCACATTCACCCGACCGACCCTAATGCTGCTCTGACTCATATCTCAACAACACTCGACTCCAAATAGGAAGAGGCGCTCATCCAGTTCCTCCGTGAGAACTGGGACATCTTCGCATGGAAGCCTTCAGACATGCCGGGTGTTCCCAGGGGGCTGGCTGAGCACCATCTACGAGTCGACTCAAAAGTGAAACCTGTCAAAGAACATCTTCGACGGTCCGCCGTCCAGAAAAGAAAGGCCATTGGCGAGGAGGTGGCTCGGCTCTTAGCAGCGGAGTTTATCCGAGAGATTTACCACTCCGAGTGGCTCGCCAATGTTGTCATGGTCCCCAAGAAGGACAAGTCACTTTGCATGTGCATCGACTTCAAACATATCAATCAGGCCTACCTGAAAGATCATTTTCCTCTCCCCAACATCGACCAAATAGTCGACTCGACCGCGGGATGTGAGCGCCTGTCTTTTTTAGACGCCTATTCCGGTTACCATCAGATCCGTCTGTATGGACCCGATGAGATCAAAACAGCTTTCATCACTCCATTCGGGTGCTTCTGTTATGTCACCATGCCATTCGGCCTCAAGAATGCCGGAGCCACGTTCATGAGGATGATTCAGAAGTGTTTGCTCACTCAAATCAGTCGGAATGTTGAAGCATACATGGATGATATTGTGGTCAAGTCACGGAAAGGTTCCGACCTGCTGACTGACCTTGCAGAGACATTTGCCAACCTCAGGAGGTATGATATCAAGCTTAATCCATCAAAGTGCACATTCGGAGTTCCTGGCAGAAAGTTACTCGGTTTTCTCGTTTCCGAACGGGGAATCGACTCCAATCCAGAAAAAGTTGGTACTATACTCCGAATGAAATGTCCTGTGCGTGTGCACGATGTCCAGAAGCTTACCGGTTGCTTGGCCGCTTTAAGTCGATTCATCTCTTGTCTCGGTGAAAAGGCATTGCCTCTTTACTGACTGATGAAGAAGTCAGACAAGTTCGAGTGGACTCCTGAAGCTGATGAAGTGTTTGTAGAGCTAAAAGCCCTGCTCTCCACCCAGCCGGTGCTTGCTGCCCCGATCAGCAAAGAGCCTTTGCTGATTTACATTCCAGCCACGGGACAAGTCGTCGGTACAGTACTTACGGTCGAGCGGGAAGAAGAAGGAAAAGCCTTTAAAGTTCAGCGCCCAGTATATTATGTTTCTGAAGTTTTGACCCCATCAAAGCAAAGATACCCTCATTATCAGAAGCTTGTATATGGGATTTATATGACCACGAAGAAGGTTGCTCATTACTTCTCTGGCCATTCCATTACAGTCATCAGCGACGCTCCATTGTCAGAGATTCTGCACAACAGAGATGCAACTGGTCGAGTGGCAAAATGGGCGACTGAACTCCTTCCCCTAGATATCAAGTTTGAGGCAAAGAAAGCCATCAAGTCCCAAGTAATAGAAGATTTCATTGCCGAGTGGACTGAACAACAACTGCCGACTCAAGTTCACTCAGAGCACTGGACCATGTTCTTTGATGGTTCTAAGATGCTGAATGGTTCCGGTGCTGGGGTAGTGTTGATTTCCCCCCGAGGAGATAAGCTCAGATATGTGCTCCAGATTCACTTTGATTCCTCCAATAACGAAGCAAAATACGAAGCACTTTTGTATGTGTTGCGTATGGCCATTTCACTGAGCGTCCGTCGCCTCATGGTCTATGGCGACTCAGATTTGGTGGTTAACCAAGTGATGAAGGAGTGGGACGTCAGAAGTCCAGCCATGACTGGTTACTGCAATGCAGTGAGAAAGCTAGAGAAAAAATTCGAGGGGTTAGAGCTTCATCATATACCCCGACTAAAAAATCAAGCGGCCGATGACTTGGCAAAAATAGGTTCCAAGAGAGAAGCCATTCCTAGTAATATGTTTCTGGAACACATCCACACGCCATCAGTTCAGGAGGATCCTTTCACCGAAGAAGCCCCGCAGCCAAAAAGTGTCACGAATCCGACTGAAGTTGAGGTCCCAGCTGTGGTCGACCTGATCATGGAAGTGTTGGTCATCACTCCCGACTGGACAGTGCCGTACATCATGTATATCCTAAGGAAAGAGCTCCCAGAGAACAAAGAAGAGGCTCGACAGATCATCCATCGATCCAAGGCCTTTACTGTGATAAAGGGATAGTTGTACAGGGAAAGCGCGACTGGAGTCAGTCAGAAATGTATAACACCAGAAGAAGGTCAGAGAATTCTTGACGATATCCACTCGGGGACCTGTGGTCATCATGCGTCCTCTCGGACCATTGAGGCTAAAGCATACCGAGCGGGGTTTTACTGGCCAAGAGCAAATGAAATGGCGAAGGAGATAGTCGACAAGTGTGAAGGATGTCAGTTCTATTCCAATATGTCACACAAACCCGCCTCAGCCTTGAAGACCATTCCACTCGTCTGGCCCTTCGCCGTTTGGGGATTGGATATGGTTGGACCATTGAGAACTGGCAGGAGCGGCTTCACCCATGTGCTGGTGGCAGTCGACAAGTTCACTAAGTGGATCGAAGCCAAGCCTATCAAGAATCTTGATACCTACACTGCTATCAGCTTCATCAGAGAGTTGATATTCAGATATGGAGTTCCGCACAACATTATCACTGATAATGGGTCAAACTTCGATTCCGACAAATTCAGAGCCTTTTGCGCTTGTCAAGGCACGCGAGTCGAATACGCTTCCGTCACTCACCCCCAGTCGAATGGACAAGCAGAAAGAGAAAATGGCCTAATTCTCAAAGGACTGAAACCCTGGTTGATGCGTGATCTCAAACACGCAGCAGGCGCGTGGGTCGACGAACTTCCATCAATTCTTTGGGGATTGAGGACTACTCCTAATCGGTCAACTGGGCGAACTCCATTCTTTCTGGTCTATGGAGCTGAAGCAGTTCTGCCGAGTGACCTGCTTCACAATGCACCCTGAGTCGAGCTCTACTCTGAAGATGAAGCAGAACAAGCCCGGCAGGACGCAGTCGACCTTGTAGAAGAAGAAGGAGAGATGGCCTTGATCCGATCGACTATCTATCAGCAGGACTTGCGTCGATTCCATGCCAGAAACATGAAGAGTCGAGCCTTCCAAGAAGGAGACTTGGTCCTCCGAGTAGATCAACAGAAGCCACACAAACTCGCCCCTACTTGGGAAGGCCCCTTCATCGTCACCAAAATTCTCCACAATGGAGCGTACCGTCTTTACAATGTCGATCGCCAGATTGATGAGCCACGAGCTTGGAACGCGGAGCTGCTCCGCCCTTTTATACTTAAGTACTCACTCGGATAAGATGTAATAAAAAGTACCTCTATAGTTTGTTTATCAAAGACAAGAGTGTTATAATTTTCCCAGTGATTATTGCTTCTTTGGTTTACGTGAGAAATCCCGCAGTGGGTGGCTTAGCTGTGAATCCGTTTCGCCTAAGTTTGTAAAAAAAATCCTACCGAGTGACGAGCAAGCCTCTCACTCGGGGGCTTAGCTGTGAATCTGTTTCGCCTAAGTATTCAAAAATCCTACCGAGTGGAGATCAAACCTCCCACTCGGGGGCTTAGTTGCAGTCCAGTACTCACCTAAGTATTTGAAAATCCTACCGAGTGGAGAGCAAACCTCCCACTCGGGGGCTTAGCTGCAGTCCAGTACTCGCCTAAGTATTTGAAAATCCTACCGAGTGGAGATCAAACCTCCCACTCGGGGGCTTAGCTGCAGTCCAGTACTCGCCTAAGTATTTGAAAATCCTACCGAGTGGAGATCAAACCTCCTACTCGGGGGCTTAGCTGCAGTACAGTACTCGCCTAAGTATTTGAAAATCCTACCGAGTGGAGAGCAAACCTCCCACTCGGGGGCTTAGCTGCAGTCCAGTACTCACCTAAGTATTTGAAAGTCCTACCGAGTGGAGAGCAAACCTCCCACTCGGGGGCTTAGCTGCAGTCCAGTACTCGCCTAAGTATTTGAAAATCCTACCGAGTGGAGAGCAAACCTCCCACTCGGGAGCTTAGCTGCAGTCCAGTACTCGCCTAAGTATTTGAAAATCCTACCGAGTGGAGATCAAACCTCCCACTCGGGGGCTTAGCTGCAGTCCAGTACTCACCTAAGTATTTGAAAATCCTACCGAGTGGAGAGCAACCCTCCCACTCGGGGGCTTAGCTGCAGTCCATTACTCGCTTAAGTATTTGAAAATCCTACCGAGTGGAGATCAAACCTCCCACTCGGGGGCTTAGCTGCAGTCCAATACTCGCCTAAGTATTTGAAAATCCTACCGAGTGGAGAGCAAACCTCCCACTCGGGGGCTTAGCTGCAGTCCAGTACTCGCCTAAGTATTTGAAAATCCTACCAAGTGGAGAGCAAACCTCCCACTCGGGGGCTTAGCTGCAATCCAGTACTCGCCTAAGTATTTGAAAATCCTACTGAGTGGAGAGCAAACCTCCCACTCGGGGGCTTAGCTGCAGTCCAGTACTCACCTAAGTATTTGAAAATCCTACTGAGTGGAGAGCAAACCTCCCACTCGGGGGCTTAGCTGCAGTCCAATACTCGCCTAAGCATTTAAAAAACCTACAGAGTGGAGAGCAATCCTCCCACTCGGGGGCTTAGCTGCAGTCCAGTACTCGCCTAAGTATTTGAAAATCCTACCGAGTGGAGAGCAACCCTCCCACTCAGGGGCTTAGCTGCAGTCCAGTACTCACCTAAGTATTTAAAAATCCTACTGAGTGGAGGTCAACCCTCCCACTCGGGGGCTTAGCTGCAGTCCAGTACTCGCCTAAGTATGAAATCCATTCCGATCTGCAACAACGATGAGGTGCAGGTCGACTGCCGCCTTCTCCTTCGGAGCTATGCCACAAATACAATGTGCACTCCATTCCGATCCACAAGGACGACGAGGTGCAGGTCGACTGCTACCTTCTCCTTCGGAGCTACGCTGCAAATACAACATGCGCTCTACAAGGATGACGAGGTGCAGGTCGACTGCTGCCTTCTCCTTAAGAGTTACGTCACAAATACCACGTGCGCTCTGCAAGGACGACGAGGTGCAGGTCGACTGCTACCTTCTCCTTCGGAGCTACGCCACAAATACAATGTGCGCTCTGCAAGGACAACGAGGTGCAGGTCGACTGCTGCCTTCTCCTTAAGAGCTACGCCACAAATACAACATGTGCTCCATCCCGATCCGCAAGGACGCAGGTCGACTGCAATCTGTGCTCCATCCCAACCTGCAAGAGCGATGAAGTGCAGGTCGACTGTATTTTCCACCTCAGAGCTGCGTCTCAAGCACTAAAGTATATTCTGAACGAAGAACAAAGTTCGCTCGAAGGCAAATGCAAGCATATTCAATGATAAGCCAACTTCAGATAACATCCTACAGACTCTGAAGTGCTCAGGCCTCAAGCCTGTAAAAGTTTATCGGTTGCAAAACCACTCGGCATTCCGAGGCAAATTTAAGGCGAAGCATAGAAGTTTTTCTTACTCCTCAGGTGGAGGACTGGAGGGCGCGACAAACTGGTCCAAGTCAATTCCGTCAGTAATCCGAGTGGCAGCAGCAATGAAGGTCTCCATGAAAGATCGGAAGTCGTCCTTCTTGGTATTGGCAACTTTGATGGACGCCAGCTTTTCCTCTCGCGCATCCTTGCAGTGAACACGGACCAGGGACAGGGCAACGTCAGCGCCGCACCTGGCAGATGGCTTCTTCCATTCTTGCACTCGACCTGGAACTCTATTCAGTCGAGTCATTAGAGACTCGAGGTCATTTGGAGCGTCGCTCCTGGCCAGAGTGTCGTTTCAATCCGCGACGCCGCAACCTTCAGTCAAGCAAGGTAGTCAACCACACCAGCAACATGAGACTCCAGTCGGAGCACGTTCATAGTAGCTTCATCCTTCACAGGAGAGTTAATGGGGTCCAAGCTTGTCTCCACTCGACTGGTCTCCTCCTCGAAGTTTTGGCAGAATTCTGTAAACACAATTCAAAGATAAACCAGCGGTTCTATGATAAGTCGATGATAACAAGTTAGTCGGGTAGGAGAGATTACCCTTAAGCATGATGAATAACTTCTTGGCAAGCCCCCCCCCCCAGATAAGCCTCCAGATCGTTCTTCTTCCCCACCAGTTCACTAGCCTTGTCACTCAGAGCTATCTTATCATTCTTCAGACGACTGACCTCCTTGTTGGCCGCGTCGAGAGCAGCTTTCAGATTGGCATTCTCCTCTTCAAGTTTACTGACTGAAGCCAGTTTTTCTTCCGCAAGCTTCGTTTTGTCCAAAGCCGCCTTCTGCGCCTCGGCAAGGTCATGGTCCTTCTTGTTCAGAGCCTCCTTCATTTTATCTGCAAAATGACAATGAGATCAGAATCAGGAATGGGCAGAAAGATAAAGACGTCGTCAAGTTCTCACTAGTCATACCTTTTGCTTCGTCTTTCGCCTTTTGAAAGTTCTCCTAGACAAGCTTCAAGTCAAGGTCGAGCTGGATCTATTTGTTTTCCAATTCAGTATACCGAGTCACAAGCTCGCAAGATTTCTGCGAAGGGTTAGTCGACGGACATCAAAGATAGGTTGCTTCCGAGTGACTAAGAGAAAAATCATAACATTTCTAAGACTACAGCCGAATCAAAATATTCAACAGTACTCTCGGGGACTACACCCAGTGGGTGCACTCAGCGTGCCCCCACTGGTTCTACCGACTTGGTCCGATCAGTCGACCGAAAGAGACAAAGAGGTTATGATCCTAAAACCATAGCTAACTGCCAGCAGTCAGCCATGGTCTTATCATGATCTACCTAAAAAAACAACACAGGTTCTTCAGACCTTAGTCGACTGCCAGCAGTTGACCATGGTCTCGGGAACCACAACCAGTGGGTGCACTCAGCGTGCCCCCACTGGTTCCAAGATTCCATTCGACATGGTCCGTCCAGACCGAGTGAAGAAGTTAGAGTGAAGAAATTCAAAATACAAAGACTACAGTCGACTACCAGCAGTCCACCATAGTCTCGGGGACTACACCCAGTGGGTGCACTCAGCGTGCCCCACCGATCCAAAAATTCAATCGACACACCCAGTGGGTGTACTGATACAAAGATCTTTGGAAATAAAGTCTTCAGATAGCATATCCTAATAGAACAAGCGATGACCAACTAACCTGGACGTTGCTCTGAAGGGCTGAGCTAGCATCATAGGCCGCTTGGCTGGCTTCCCAGATCGCCTTCACCTGCTCCATCATGATCCCCGCCTGGCGTATAGCCTTCTTAGCAGCACCCACTTGGTCCTCTGGGACGTGGTGTGTGGCGAAAAGGGAGGGCGGGTCAGCAGTCGATGATGAAGGCCAAACACTCATCAGTGGCACTACGAAGGACACGGAATTCCGAGTGATATTGCCACCCTCTTGAACCGATGTCTCAGGCACTGATGCAATCTGAGTAGTCTCGCCAGCCGGCGCCTTTCTATTCCTCCTCGACCTCAGTGGCACCTCGTCGTCATCATCAGGGAGATCAGTGACATGAGGAGGAGCTACAGGAAAAATCCAAAGTTTAAAACGAAAATCCAATCGACCAAGAGTGAAACTACAGAAATCGTACCAAGGTTGGAGGTGACAGCGTCTTCCATTTTCTGGTCTTCATTCCTGGCGGAGGTCTCGGAGGTAGCAGCACTGCATATTTCAGAAACCAGTCGGTTAGTCAACGAGTCGACCAATAGTCTGTCCATGCTAAACGAGAAAACACAAGTTCTGCTGTTACCCGGAAATGGTAGGAATGGTCATTCTCATCTTGGGAAAGGCCTTCGGCGGCTTTGATGACGTCGCCCACGGATGCTTTGGCGCTTTTTTAGCCGGCGCTGGAGAAGCCATCCGAGGGTGTTTTGACGACTTCCCAACAGGCGCAGCCGCTTTGCCACGCTCACTCACAGGGTCGTGGGTAAGCTTGGATCGCCTTTCCGTGCGAGGAGGATCGACTTCCTCCTCCTCCTCTTCACTGGAGCCGTCGTCATCCTCTTCCCCCTCACCATCAGATTGCCACTCCTCCCCACTTTCACCTCCGCTCGCCTCCTCCTCCTCGGTCTGTTCTTGCGCCCCGTTGGGCATTGAGTATATGTCAGTAATGGTCTAGAAGACAACAAACAAGACAAGAGTCAGTCGATTGATTTTAAGCAAACAGAATGAAGAAAGCAAGGCTGCAGTCAGAGATGCAGAATTGGACCTGATCTACTTCATACGATTGGTCGAGTGGAGGAATCCTCCTGGCTCCTCGGGGGTTATCTTTGTTCCCTGTGATGCTTGACAACAACCCCTCCAACGTAGCCTCGTCGACCTCCTTCGGGTGAATCTGAGTGGATTCTTCGAGACCCGAATACGTCCACATCGGATGGTCACGAGCTTGGAGCGGTTGGATACGTCTCCGGAGGAAGACCTCTAGCAAATCCATACCAGTCACCCCGTCGCGGACAAGCTGAACCACTCGACCAACCAACACTTTGACTTGTGCCTTCTCTTCCGGTGTCACTTTCAGAGAAGAAGGTTTTTCTGCTCGGTTCAGGGAGAAAGGGGGAAGACCCGTCGCCTATCCTGGGGTTGGCCGATCTCTGCAGTAGAACCAGGTCGACTGCCACCCGCGGACTAAGTCGGGAAGGGTCATAGCTGGAAAAGAACTTTTGCTTCTCATCTGGATTCCAAGACCCCCGCATATCTGAATCACTTGCGTCTTATCGTCACTCGACTTGGCTTTCTTAACCGACTGAGAACAGCAAGTGAAAATGTGCTTGAAGAGGCCCCAATGAGGACGGCAACCCAAGAAATTCTCGCACAAAGACACGAAGGCGGCAAGATACACGATGGAATTTGGAGTAAAGTGATGAAGTTGCGCTCCGAAAAAGTTCAAGAAACTCCGGAAAAAAGGATGAGGAGGCAGGGAGAATCCGCGGTCGACGTGAGTGGCGATAAGGACACACTCACCCTCGAGAGGCTGCGGCTCGATCTCGTTCCTCGGGAGGCACGCAGATTCGTGGAGAATGAGTCCCCCCTCGACCAGGTCATCAATGTCTTGCTAACAAATCACCGAGGGCATCCAATCGCCCTGGATCCAGCCCCGCGGCAAGGCAGGCCTCAAGGAAGATCCGCCCCAGCCGGACTTCTTCGCCTTCGCCTGCGCCGTCCCCTTCTTCACGCGCTCCAGGGCCGCCAGCTTCTCCTTCACCATCGTCGTAGATGAAGCTCGAACGGACCGATGGCACCAGGACGAGAGCAGAGGTGGCGGAGGAATTCGAGAAGAAGGAGGACAAATGAAGGCGCACTATTCAAAAGCCCTGGGCCAGCGGCTTATATGGAGTATCTTCCGAGTGACTGACCTGTAGGCCCAGACGATCCTGTCAAATCCTGCAACAGTCGCGTGTGCGATACGTGGCGAAAAAGGTGGCGCAGAGATCGAGGCATCTCCGCCCTATCCCGTCTGATTACCGTGGCCTCCTCCACCCCGCGCACTTCCCAAAATTCAAATCCCGCAAAATCCGCGAGCAGTAGAACAACTTGTCAGACGGAGGATCTCCTCCACACCATCACTCGGAGCTTTTCAAGTAAAGAAATTCACTCGACTGAAACCAAGAATGGATCAAGGCAACTGAAAAAGAAGTTGGTGTCGTTAGTTAAGTTCATGGATCCAGAACAAGATACACTCATAGCACGAAAAATGGGTCGAAAGAGTTCTCAACTCCTTCCCCACTCAAACCTTGATCCATTCGGGGGCTAATGATGAAGCTATGTACCTAGGGTAGGGTCATGGACCTGTCCAAACTACCCTCCCAAAGGACATCTCTAGAAGAAACCACCTTTCAATCGACTCAGAAGTGTCCCACTCGACGGACTCGAAGGCACTCGACCATGAAGCCAACGACTCGACAGCCAGGAGATCTAAAGTCACTCTGCACATGATCGGCCGGTTATAAAGTAGCCTTTATGGTCATCATAACACTTTATTTGTGGCGCTACCAGTAACTACCGATCTTAATGTACCTTAAACCCTACATAACTGAGGGCCGGAGGGATCTGGCGAACTCTATATAAGCCACCCCCTCCTTAGTGTAAAGGGTTCGCACCCCTGTAATTCATACACACATAATCCAGTCGACCGCCTCCGGGCTCTAAGACGTAGGGCTGTTACTTCCTCCGGGAAGGGCATGAACTCGTAAATCTCTTGTGTATACAACTACTCCATAGCTAGGATCTTGCCTCTCCATTCCTACCCCCCTACACTCATGTCAGACTTAGAACCACGACAACAAGCTCACCGATGGCGTCATGGACGAGGACAGAGACGGCGCGGCGGGCCGCGCTGGTGGCTGCTTGTACGAGCTCGCCGACGGCGTCATAGACGAGGCTGGAGATGACGGGGCGAACCACGCCGGAGGCATTTGTATGAGCTCGCTGACTGCGACATAGACGAGGACGGAGACGGCGCGGTGGACCGCGCCGGTGGCTACTTGTACGAGCTCGCCGACAGCATCGTAGACGAGGCCGATGACGATGGGACGGACCACACCGGTGACTGATTGTACAAGCTCGTCGACGGCGTCATAGATGAGGCCGGAGATGACACGGCAGACCACACCGGTGGCCGCTTGCGGCGGTTGTCATTGATGATGATCCTGTGAGAAGGCAAGAAAGATGGGGAACGACTCGTCCTTTTCTCTTCTCCTCTTTTTCATGATCGATCTGCATGGGCGTGTCCGATCCTACAGGAGGAAAAGACAAGCTCATTGTTAGATGATTTATTCTAAAAAGATTAAATTGAATGGATACTTCCCTGATCCTTTCGTTTGTACGAATGGTGCAATGGCCAGACATCTAGCGGCCAATTTCTCTAGCGATGGTCGTTGATCCGCTGCCGAAGACTGACGAAAATACCATTTGCATCATGGCTCGACTGGCGGCATGCCCCACGGTGGGAGCCAACTGTTGTGGGAACGATTCCGACAATAATAAGGTATAGGGTAAAGGAGCATGATCTATCGAGATACAAATGGGTGACCCGGTGGTTTTAGCGAGTTCGGGCCTCTCAAGGTGGAGATAATAACCCTACGTCTCGTGCTCCGGAGAGGCTTTGTTTTATCTAAGTACGTATCCAGAGATTACAATGTGTATGAGTGAGAGAGGAACGGATCCCCATGCCTGAGCTAAGTCCTGAGACTAGTGGCAAAAGAGAGAGAGAGGTGGAAGAAAAGATCCCCCAAGTCTAGTGGTGGGGGTGGCTTATATAGAGTGCGCCACCCCCTCACCTCCTATGTTACAAAGAGGGGTATGAATGCCATAATGCCAGCCCACTACCAAGCCTTCACTATGAGAATGATGCCGACTACTTTGCCGCCTACTGGTCCTCGAATATCCGAGTGAGCCGTACGGTCGAGCGGTGAACTATCACCCGAGTGGATGGTATGCTGCTTGGTCGAGTGGATAGTACGCTGCTTGTCCGAGTGGATAGTATGTCTGTATGAAATTTATCTGGACTCACATGTTGTGTGGACCCCATGCTTTATGATATTTTGACCCTTCGTGGGCCTACCTATTATGTGTATCCCCAACAGTTGGCACAAATCGAGATTGGGATTTGTCACTCCGTATGACGGAGAGGTATCTCTGGGCCCACTCGGTAATACCTCATCATAATGATCTCAATGTGACTAAGGAGTTAGTCACGGGATCATGTGTTACGGAACGAGTAAAGAGACTTGCTGGTAACGAGATTGAACGAGGTATTGGGATACCGACGATCGAATCTCGGGCAAGTAACATACGGATGGACAAAGGGAATTGAATACGGGATTGATTGAATCCCCGACATCATGGTTCATTCGATGAGATCATCGTGGAACATGTGTGAGCCAACATGGGTATCCAGATCCTGCTATTGGTTATTGGCCAGAGAGTTGTCTCGGTCATGTCTACATGATTCCCGAACCCATAGGGTCTACACACTTAAGGTTCGGTGATGCTAGAGTTGTAATGGGAATAGTATGTGGTTACCGAAGGTTGTTCGGAATCCTGAATGAGATCCCGGACGTGACGAGGAACTCCGGAATGGTCCGGAGATGAAGATTGGTATATTGGACGAAGGGTATTGGAGTCCAGAATTGTTCCGGGGGTACCAGGTGATGACCAGTGTGTTCGAAAGGAGTTTTGGAGGCCCTGACAAGTGTTGGGGGGCTTATGGGCCAAGGGGAGGGGGCACACCAGCCCACTAAGGGCATGTGCGCCCCTCCCACCCCATCTCAAGTAACCTGGAGAGGTGGGGGCGCCTCCCCTAGGGCAGCAGCCCCTCTCGGCTTGGGGGGCAAGTTTCCTAGGGGTGGAGGTGCCCAAACCCATCTAGGATTTCCCTGTGGCCGCCGCCCCTCCCCTAGGGAAACCCTAGGGTGCCTCCACCTCCCCCCCTTCCCCCTATATATAGTGAGGAAGAGAGAGGGCTGAACCAACCCTTCCCCTGGCGCAGCCCCTCCCTCCTCCAACACCTCCTCCTCCTCTATAGTGCTTGGCGAAGCCCTGTAGGAGAACCACAAGCTCCACCACCACGCCGGCGTGCTGCCAGAGCTCTCCCTCAACTTCTACTCTCCCCTTGTTGGATCAAGAAGGAGGAGATGTCCCCGGGATGTACGTGTGTTGAACGCGGAGGCGCCGTCCGTTCAGCGCTAGATCGGATCTTCCATGATTTGAATCGCCGCGAGTACGA
Organism: Triticum aestivum; assembly: GCF_018294505.1. Taxonomy (NCBI): domain Eukaryota; kingdom Viridiplantae; phylum Streptophyta; class Magnoliopsida; order Poales; family Poaceae; genus Triticum; species Triticum aestivum. The sequence goes on from NC_057801.1 coordinate 66,503,257, forward strand.
CTCCATCATCCGCGTTCTAGTAACGCTTCCGCTTAGCAATCTTCAAAGGTATGAAGATGCACTTCCTCTCTCTCTCTCTCTCTTGCTCTCTCTCTCTCTCTCTTGTTGCTAGAATCTCCTAGATGGATCTTGGTGATACGTAGGAAAATTTTGAATTATTGCTACATCCCCCAACAGTGACATCATGAGCTAGGTCTATGCGTAGATTATATGCATGAGTAGAACACAAAGTAGTTGTGGGCGATGATTTGTTCAATTTGCTTACTGTTGCTAGTCTTATATTGATTCTGCGGCATTGTGGGATGAAGCGGCCCAGACCGACCTTACACGTACGCTTACGTGAGACAGGTTCCACCGACTCACATGCATGTGTTGCATAAGGTGGCTAGTGGGTGTCTGTCTCTCTCACTTTAGTCGGATCAGATTCGATGAAGAGGGTCCTTATGAATGGTAAATAGCAATTGGCATATCACAGTTATGGCTTTTGCATAGGTAAGAAACGTTCTTGCTAGAAACCCATAGCAGCCACGTAAAACATGCAACAACAATTAGAGGACGTCTAACTTGTTTTTGCAGGGTATGCTATGTGATGTGATATGACCAAAAGGATGTGATGAATTATATATGTGATCTATGAGACTGATCATGTTCTTGTAATAGGAATCATGACTTGCATGTCGATGAGTATGACAACCGGCAGGAGCCATAGGAGTTGTCTTAATTTATTGGGACATTTACATCTGTGCCCCTAACTCGAACCCACTACTCAGATTTGCCCCTAATTTTCAAGCATGCTCAAATTTGCCCCTCCATCATTAAGTCACTACTCAGAAATGCCCTTCCGTACAGTACTATAGCACTTTCTGTCCAATACTGTAGCACTTCCCGTCTGCTACAGTACACATGGGCCTTTGACGGTCAAAGGCCTTTGACTGGACGGAAGGGCATTTCTGAGTAGTGACTTAACGGTAGAGGGGCAAATTTGAGCATGCTTTGAAATTAGGGGCAAATCTGAGTAGGTGGTTCGAGTTAGGGGCAGAAATGCAAATGGCCCTAATTTATTGTATGACCTGCATGTCAATGTAAATGCCATGGAATTACTTTACTTTATTGCTAACCATTAGCCATAGTAGTAGAAGTAATAGTTGGCGAGACAACATCATGAAGACATGGTGATGGAGATTGTGATGATGGAGATCATGGTGTCATGCCGGTGACGAAGGTGATCATGTCGCGCCTCGAAGATGGAGATCAAAGGTGCAAGATGATATTGGCCATATCATGTCACTTTATGATTTGCATGTGATGTTTGTCATGTTTACATCTTATTTGCTTAGAACAACGGTAGCATAAATAAGATGATCCCTCACTAAAATTTCAAGAAAGTGTTCCCCCTAATTGTGCACCGTTGCGAAAGTTTGTTGTTTCGAAGCACCACGTGATGATCGGGTGTGATAGATTATAACGTTCCCATACAACTGATGTAAGCCAGATTTACACATGCAAAACACTTAGGTTGACTTGACGAGCCTAACATGTAGCCTCGGAACACGAGAGACCGAAAGGTCGAACATGAGTAGTATAGTAGATACGATCAACATGGATATGTTCACCGATGATGACTAGTCCATCTCACATGATGATAGGACTCGGCCTAGTTGACTCGGAACATGTATCACTTAGATGACTAGAGGGATGTCTATCTAAGTGGGAGTTCTTTAAATAATTTGATTATATGAACTTAATTATCATGAACATAGTCAAAAGATCTTTGCAAATTATGTCGTATCTTGCGCTTTAGTTCTACTATTTTAGATATTTCCCTAGAGAAAATTTAGTTGAAAGTTGATAGTAGCAATTATGCGGACTAGGTCCGTAAACTGAGGATTGTCCTCATTGCTGCGCAAAAGGATTATGTCCTTAATGCACCGCTCGGTGTGCTGAACCTCGAACGTCGTCTGTGGATGTTGCGAACATCTGACATACACGTTTTGATGACTACGTGATAGTTCAATATTTTTAAGTTTAGAATTGAGGCGTCGAAGACATTTTTTGAAACGTCGCGGAACATATAAGATGATCCAAGGGCTGAAATTGTGATTTCAGGCTCGTGCCCACGTCAAGAGGTATGAGACCTCTGACGAGTTTCTTATCCTACAAACCTAGGGAGAAAAGCTCAATCATTGAGCATGTTCTTAGATTGTTTGAGTACTACAATCACTTGAATCAAGTGGGAGTTAATCTTCTAGATGAGATAGTGATGTTTCTCCAAAGTCACTGCCACCAAGCTACTAGAGCTTCGTGATGAACTAAAACATATCTGGGATAGATATGATGATCCTTGAGCTATTCGCGATGTTTGACACCGCGAAAGTAGAAATCAAGAAGGAGCATCAATTGTTGATGGCTAATGAAACCACTAGTTTCAAGAAGGGCAAGGGCAAGAAGGGATACTTCATGAAACGGCAAATCAGTTGTTGCTCTAGTGAAGAAACCCAAGGTTGAACCCAAACCCGAGACTAAGTGCTTCTGTAATGAGGGGAACAATCACTGAAGCAGAACTACCCTAGATACTTGGTAGATGAGAAGGCTAGGAAGGTTGACAGAAGTATATTGCATATACATTATATTGATGTGTACTTTACCAGTACTCCTAGTAGCACCAGGGTAATAGATACTGGTTCGGTTGCTAAGTGTTAGTAACTCGAAATAAAAGGCTGTGGAATAAACGGATACTAGCTAAAGGAGAGGTGACAATATGTGTTGGAAGTATTTCCAAGGTTGATGTTATCAAACGTCGCACGCTCCCTCTGCCATCGAGATTGGTGTTAAACCTAAATAATTGTTATTTGGTGTTTGCGTTGAGCATAGACATGATTGGATTGTTTTTATCGCAATACGGTTATTCATTTAAGGAGAATAATGGTTACTCTGTTTATTTGAATAAAACCTTCAATGGTCTTGCACCTAAAATGAATGGTTTATTGAATCTGGATCATAGTGATACACATGTCCATGCCAAAAGATATAAGATTGTAATGATAGTACCACCTACTTGTGGCACTTCCATTTTAGCCATATTGGTATAAAACGCATGAAGAAGATCCATGTTGATGGATCTTTGGACTCACTCATTTTTTTCAAAAGTTTGAGACATGCGAACCATGTCTATCGGTATGTACGCATGAAGAAACTCCAAGCAGATGGATCGTTTGGACTCACTTGATTTTGAATCACTTGAGACATGCAAATCATACCACATGGGCAAGATGACTGAAAAGCCTCGTTTTCAGTAAGATGGAACAAGAAAGCAACTTGTTGGAAGTAATACATTTTGATGTGTGCAGTCCAATGAGTGCTGAGGCACGCAGTGGATATCATTATGGTCTTACTTCACAGATGATTTGAGTAGATGCTAAGTATATTTACTTGATGAAACACAAGTCTGGATTATTGAAAGGTTCAAGTAATTTCAGAGTGAAGTTGAAGATCTTCGTGACAAGAGGATAAAATATCTATGATATGATCATAGAGATGAATATCTGAGTTACGAGTTTGGTACAAAATTAAGACATTGTGGAAATTGTTTCACAACTAATACCGCCTGGAACACCATAGTGTGATGGTGTGTCCGAACATCATAGTTGCACCCTATTGAATATGGTGCATACCATGATGTCTCTTATCAAATTACCACTATCGTTTATGGGTTAGGCATTAGAGATAACCGCATTCACTTTAAATAGGGCACCACGTAATTCCGTTGAGATGACACCGTATGAACTATGGTTTAGAGAAACCTAAGCTGTCGTTTCTTGAAAGTTTGGGGCTGCGACGCTTACGTGAAAAAGTTTCATCCTGATAAGCTCGAACCCAAAACGGATAAATACATCTTCATAGGACACCCAAAATAGTTGGGTATACCTCCTATCTCAGATTCGGAAGCAAAAGTGATTGTTTTTTAGAAACGGGTCCTTTCTCGAGGAAAAGTTTCTCTTGAAAGAATTGAGTGGGAGGATGGTGGAGACTTGATGAGGTTATTGAACCATCACTTCAACCAGTGTGTAGCAGGGCACAAGAAGTTGTTCCTGTGGCGCCTACACCAGTTGAAGTGGAAGCTGATGATAATGATCATGAAACTTCGGATCAAGTCACTACCAAACCTCGTAGGTCAACAAGGACGCGTACTACTTCAGAGTGGTACGTTAATCCTGTTTGGAGGTCATGTTGCTAGACAACAATGAACCTACGAGCTATGGAGAAGTGATGGTGGGCCCGGATTCCGACAAATGGCTCGAGGCCATAAAATCCGAGAGAGGATCCATGTATCAAAAAAAAGTGTAGACTTTGGAAGAACTACTTGATGGTCGTAAGGCTGTTGGGTACAGATGGATTTTAAAAGGAAGACAGACAATGATGGTAAGTGTCACCACTAAGAAAGCTCGACTTGTCGCTAAGATGTTTTCCGACAAGTTCAAGGAGTGGACACGATGAGATTTTCTCACTCGTAGCAATGCTAAGAGTCTGTTGGAATTATATTAGCAGTTACTGCATTATTTATGGAATCTTGTAGATAGGATGTCAAAACATTGTTTTCTCGATGTTTTTTCTTGAGGAAAGGTTGTATGCGATACAACCAGAAGGTTTTGTCAATCCTAAAAGATTCTAACAAGTATGCAAAGCTCCAGCAATCCTTCTAAGGACTGGAGTAAGCATCTCGGAGTTGGAATATACGCTTCTATGAGATGATCAAAGATTTTGGGTTTATACAAAGTTTATGAGAAACTTGTATTTCCAAAGAAGTGAGTGGGAGCACTATAGAATTTCTGATGAGTATATGTTGTGGACATATTGTTGATCAGAAATGATGTAGAATTTCTGGAAAGCATATAGGGTTATTTGAAAAGTGTTTTTCAATGGAAAACCTGGATTAAGCTACTTCAACATTGAGCATCAAGATCTATAAGGATAGATAAAAAATGCTTAATAGTACTTTCAAATGAATACATACCGTGACAAGATTTTGAAGGAGTTCAAAATAGATCGGCAAAGAAGGAGTTCTTGGCTGTGTTATAAGGTGTGGGTATTGAGTAAGACTCAAGATCTGACCACGGCAAAAGAGAGAGAAAGGACGAAGGTCGTCCCCTATGATTTAGATGTAGGCTCTACAATATGCTATGATGTGTACCGCACCTGAAGTGTGCCTTGCCATGAGTCAGTCAAGGGGTACAAGAGTGATCCAGGAATGGATCACAGGACAACGGTCAAAGTTATCCTTAGTAACTAGTGGACTAAGGAATTTTCTCTATTATGGAGGTGGTAAAAGAGTTCGTTGTAAAGGGTTATGTCGATGCAAACATTGACACTAATGTGGGTGTCTGTGAGTAGTAAATCAGATTCATATAGTAGAGCAGTTATTTGGAATAGCTCCAAATAGCGTATGGTAGCTACATCTACAAGATGACATAGAGATTTGTAAAGCACACACGAATCTGAAAGGTTCAGACCCGTTGACTAATAACCTCTCTCACAAGCGACATATGATCAAACCCCATGGGTGTTGGATTCATTACAATCACATAGTGATGTGAACTAGATTATTGACTCTAGTGCAAGTGGGAGACTGTTAGAAATATGCCCTAGAGGCAATAATAAAATGGTTATTATTATATTTCCTTGCTCATGATAATTGTCTATTGTTCATGCTATAATTGTATTAACTGGAAACTGTAATACATGTGTGAATACATAGACCACAACATGTCCCAAGTGAGCCTCTAGTTGACTAGCTCGTTGATCAATAGATAGTTATGGTTTCCTGACCATGGACATAGGATGTCATTGATAACGGGATCACATCATTAGGAGAATGATGTGATGGACAAGAGCCAATCCTAAGCATAACACAAGATCGTGTAGTTCGTTTTGCTAGAGCTATTCTAATGTCAAGTATCGTTTCCTTAGACCATGAGATTGTGCAACTCCCGGATACTGTAGGAATGCTTTGGGTGTACCAAACGTCACAATGTAACTGGGTGGCTATAAAGGTGCACTACAGGTATCTCCGAAAGTGTCTGTTGGGTTGGCACGAATCGAGATTGGGATTTGTCACTCCATATGACGGAGAGGTAACGGAGAGGTATCTATGGGCCCACTCGGTAATGCATCATCATAATGAGCTCAATGTGACTAAGGAGTTAGTCACGGGATCATGCGTTATGGAACGAGTAAAGAGACTTGCCGGTAACAAGATTGAACGAGGTATTGGGATACCGATGATCGAATCTCGGGCAAGTAACATACCGATGGACAAAGGGAATTGAATACTCGATTGATTGAATCCCCGACATCGTGGTTCATCTGATGAGATCATCATGGCACATGTGGGAGCCAACTTGGGTATCCAGATCCTGCTGTTGGTTATTGGCCGGAGAGCTGTCTCGGTCATGTCTGCATGATTCCCGAACCCATAGGGTCTACACACTTAAGGTTCGGTGACACTAGAGTTGTAATGGGAATAGTATGTGGTTACCGAAGGTTGTTCGGAATCCAGGATGAGATCCTGGACGTGACGAAGAACTCCAGAATGGTTCGGAGGTGAAGATCGGTATATTGGACAAAGGGTATTGGGGTCCGGAATTGTTCCAGGGGTACCAGGTGATGACCATTGTGTCCGAAAGGAGTTTTGGAGTCCCCGGCAAGTGTTGTGGGGCCTTATGGGCTAACGGGAGGGGGCACACAAGCCCACTAAGGTAATGTGCTCTCCTTCCACTCCATCTCACATAACCTGGAGAGGTGGGGGCGCCTTCCCTACGGCAGCAGCCCCTCCCGGCTTGGGGGGCAAGTTTCCTAGGGGTGGGGGCGCCCAAACCCATCTAGGGTTTCCCCTGTGGCCGCCGCCCCTCCCCTAGGGAAACCCTAGGGCGCCTCCACCTCCCCCTCCCCCTATATATAGTGAGGGAGAGAGATGGCTGAACCAACCCTTCCCCTCGCGCAGCCCCTCCCTCCTCCAACACCTCTTCCTCCTCTGTAGTGCTTGGCGAAGCCCTGCAGGAGAACCACAAGCTCCACCACCACGCCGTCGTGCTGCCCGAGCTCTCCCTCAACTTCTCCTCTCCCCTTGCTGGATCAAGAAGGAGGAGACGTCCCTGGGATGTACATGTGTTGAATGCGGAGGTGTCGTCCGTTCGACACTAGATCGGATATTCTGCGATTTGAATCGCCGCGAGTACGACTCCATCATCCGCGTTCTAGTAACACTTCCAGTTAGTGATCTTCAAAGGTATGAAGATGCACTTCCTCTCTCTCTCTCTTGTTGCTAGAATCTCCTAGATGGATCTTGGTGATACGTAGGAAAATTTTAAATTATTGCTACGTCCCCCAACAGCGATGTGGAGGCACAATGCTCCACAAGAAGCCACTAGGGCCACCGTATTTTCCTCACACGCTCACAGAATGTGAGATGCCATGATTCCATTATTGGTGCCCTTGGAGGCGGTGACCTAACCTTTACAAACAAGGTTCGGGAAATCTCCACAAATTAATTGGAGCCTCCCAACGACACCATGAAGCTTCATCACAATGGACTATGGCTCCGCGGTGACCTCAACCGTCTAAGGTGCTCAAACACCCAAGAGTAACAAGATCCACAAGGGAGTAGTGGGGAGAATCAAATTTCTCTTGGTGGAAGTGTAGATCGAGGCCTTCTCAACCAATCCCTAGAGATTCAATAAGTTTGATTTGCTAGGGAGAGAGATTGGGCGAAAATGGAGCTTAAAGCATCAATGGATCTTGGAGGTGGAAGAGGTTGTCAACTCAGAGAAGAAGACTCCCCTTATATAGTGAAAGAACAAATCCAACCGCTATCCACCAACTCAGACCGCAAAGAGCAGTACTACCACACTAGACATACGGTACTATCGCACGGCACTACGGTACTACCGCTAGCAAGGCAGGGGCTAGATCAGACCTGTAGCGCAGAGGCAGAGAGCGGTAGAACCGCTGGCACGGCAGGAATAGTCTAGGCTGAGAAGGCACGGACATATAAAAATATTTCTGTGACTAGTTCCGCTGAGTTTTGATCTATGCAAAAATCTGACACGGTACTACCGCAAGCCCGGAGCGGTACTACCGTGTAGGGCGCGGATGTAAAGAATTACATCCGCCCCTACTTCCACTCATGCTGTTGTGCCTAGCCAGAGCTCATGGTACTACCGCGCCGATGGTGTGATACTACCGCGTAGGGCACGGATGTAAAAAATTACATCTGCCCCTACTACCGCTCGAGCAGCTGCGCCTGGCGTGAGGCCACGGTACTACTGCTCCAAAGGAGCGGTACTACCGTGAGCACCTACGGTACTACCGTGCTGGGGGCCGGTACTACCGCTTACCTCAGTTCAGCAACATTAGGAGTCCTTCATTTTGCAGAGACACGGAGAGGCGGAGGATGCTCCAAAGAGCCAAAGGAAAGGTGGTGCAAAAAGGGACAGACGTGTACGTGTCGATTCCATCCAAACCTTTCCAATGCGGACCCCTCTTAATAGTATGGCTTTCCTGTGACTCAAATCCACCGAAAAGAAACATAGAGAAACACCGTCTTCAGTAGTCTTCGAGCGACACTAAATCGTCTTGTGTTTAGACATGATATATCTGAAATGCTCAATGCACACGATTAGTCCACAAAAGCATTTTCATCAATCACCAAAACTACTAAGGGGTAAATATGCCCTTACAGTTGGGCCTTGCTGGAGGAGTTCTATTCAAAGCGAACTGTCAAGGGGGTCCCATACCCTCAACCGCGTAAGGAACACATCAAGGAACATAACACCAGTATGACGGAAACTAAGGCAGCAAGAGTGGAACAAAACACCAGGCATAAGGCCGAGCCTTCCACCCTTTACCAGGTATATAGATCCATTAATTAAAATAAGAGATATTGTGATATCCCAACATAATCATGTTCCAACATGGATCAATCTTCAACTTCACATGCAACTAACAACGCTATAAGAGGGGGTTGAGCAAAAGCGGTAACATAGCCAAACAACAGTTTGCTAGGAAGGTGGGTTAGACGCTTGACATGGCAATGTGGGAGGCATGATAAACAAGTGGTAGGAAGCGTGACATAGCGATAGAACGAACAACTAGCAAGCAAAGATAGAAGTGATATCGAGGCTAATTGTCATCTTGCCTGAAATCCCGCTAGGAAGAAGACTGAATCCATGAAGTAGACGAACCAACATAGTCGACCGAATCCTCACAAACGCAGCTTTATCGGAACTATCAAGGAGAAGCACAACCAGAAAGAAGCAAACAACATGGTAAACAACCATGACATAAACATGGCATGATGCACAACCAAGTAAGATGCATGTCAGGTTTAATGAGGCATGCCATGGCAAAGTGCAACAAACAATACTACAAATTAAGTGGAGTTCAATATGCAACGAGTTGCATATTGACGAAGCACCACATTCGAGTTATTTAGTTCGCTCTAGTTTAGGTACACAACAATATTAAATGTTGTTAAACATGGCAAGAGGTGAAACATAAGTAAACTAACTATTTAGGCAAGTTTAAATGATGGCAGAAACAACAAACAACAATTCCGGAAAATCCTCATGTCCATATTTTGAATTAGCTATTGTTCTGCCCTAAGACATACTTTAATGTTGTTAAGAAGTAAAACAAAATGCACCATATTAAACTATGCATTTTTATACCCTATTTTCATATAAAGTTTGTTTAATTTGGAGCTACGGTTATTTAGTTATGAATCATTTTAACATGCGATTTATGCAAAATAATAGCAAACAACAAGTTAAACATTTTTAACATGGATGAAAGTTGGATATTATGAAACTAGATGAAATTCTAAGCATTTTACATATATAATGTTTTTACATATGATGCACAGTTGTGGGCTATCTATATGCATGACCATGAGGGGAGGGTTCTGTAAAACTGGCAACCCTAGATAATGGCAAAATCGCAGACAAGGAAAAAAACTACACTGGGCTGAATCTGCAGCCTGGCCCAATAGTGCACGGGGGGGGGGGGGGGGGGGTTGGGTGGCTGCTCACATTGGGATCTCGGGACGGAAGCGGAGAAGCGGCTGGGTTGGAGGCGCGCTCCAGATGGGGCACCCGAGCACTGACGAGGCACCCCATGGTCAACGCAAGCGGGCGACGCGGCTGGCCGAGGAGGAGTTCGTCCCCTCGCCCGATACAGGAGGCAGCAGGCACGAAGCAGGGGAGCAGCAGAGGGACTTGGCGCGAGGTCTTCGGGCTCCGGCGAGCTGAGAAGTCCGGCAATGATGGGGATGGTCGGGACCCGACGGATCCAAGGAGATGCGGTGGTGGTGCTCCACGAGGAAGCCCATGGTGGAAGACGTGGTTGACCCGCGATGAGGCTTGCGAGACGAGGGAGGCAGGCGCACGCATGTGTTCGAAGCAGAGGCGAGGATGGGACGCTCGCGGTCGGACGGAACCCGAGGCGTGAGATCACCGCGGAGACAAGCTGGCCAGAGTTGGAGCCCCGGGGCGGCAGTGGCTCTGCAGAAACGGCGGCGGCGCAACACAAATCAGAGAGAAAGATGAGATGAGGGGACCGGAGGAAGGAGAGAAAGGGAACCAGGGCGGCGCTCAACTGAGACAGCGACGGTGGAGATGCTCAGGACCCTCCTGGTCCAGATTGAGCAAGGCAGGAGGACTCGGGCTGCAACCATGGCGCGGGAAGCTCCTGTAGGGCAAATACAGGGAGAGAGATGGTGTGAGAGAGAGAGACAGGGGAAAAGGAGAATGGACAGGAAAACAGAGGAGAGGGACATGACGGTCCTGCTGGTTTCCGGCGAGGAGCGGCTCGGGAGGCTTCAGGCACGAGGAGCGGGGCTGGCTGCTCTGGTTGGTGGGATGGATCGATGGCGAGAAGTGGCTGGCGCTGGTTGAATCGGGAGGAAATCCCAATAAGGAAGGAGGTTGGTCGGGTGGCTCGAATGGATCGGGCAAGATCCCGAGGATGGAGGAGACAAAGGGCGGCGGCAGCGGCGGGGAGGATTTGATGGATTGGACAGCTAGGTCTAGGTTAGACTGTTTATATAGCAAGTGGGTTTTGGTTAGGGGTTAATCAGACCCTCTGATTTAGATCGGACGGTCAAGAAAAGTAGGTTAGGTAGCCCAAATAAGAAGCCGAAGATATGCTAGGGATGATTGGGGATGATCCGAATCCAATGGTAACGACTGAGCGGGTCGGGTTCGGGAGAGGTTAGGTGGTTTGACAAGAGGGAATCGAAAACACGGTTGGTCTCGGAACGGTCAACGAACGCAACAGAGAGAAGCGAGGAGCGGAAACTACAAGAGGATGCAAGTTTTAGGAAAACAATGCCAATGTAATGCGAATGATGACATGAGATGAAATGCATGACATGAACAAAATGCAAAACGAAAGACAAAAACCCAACCACGGGGGAAATAACATATCACATAGCCGGAAATGGCAACAGTTGGAGTTACAATTATGGAAAATTACATATGGGTGTTACAAATGGTTCACCCCGACCACGTGAGTGTTCATCCAATCTTGCGCCATCGGCGCCTTCTCGATCATCAGGTATGAATGCCATCAATGGCAACTTTAATGCGCCCAACGCGGGATCCTCGCATGTTCAAAATTTATTTTGTGTTAGATGCCTCCTTTCGGTCCACAACAGGCCCAGCTGCACCAATTGCATCAAGTGCCGGTCATGCAAGCATTGGGGCCACATTGCGAGATACTGCTTCTCCTCGGCCCAACACAGCCCACCCCCAAAATCCAACCCAGCATCCCATTTGGCGATTGAGTTTCCTAGGCAAGACTGCACTGTTCTCGCGATTGTGGCTACACAGACTTCCCATCAGCTGACCAACCGGGATCATCCAGTTAATGCACCTCCACAATCAACCCCGATACGCAGTCACCATTGTTGGGCCTCCCAAATCTCCACCACCCAGAGACTCCAAGCCGCAATCATCCAGCCATCTGCGCCGCCTCTCAATCCGCCATCTCTGATCTTGCATAGCTCTCCGACCATGGCTCCATTCCCCTTTGACCCTACACCTTTTCTTCCACCCAATCATCAGAGCATCCAGGTGGAAGGAAGACCAGCAAGGGTTCGGGTCATCACCGGGGCGGCTCCACCCATGCATGAGAACTGGGCAATTGCCACCATTGTGCCGATGCCGAATCTTCCGGTCGCCTTCAACACCATTGTGCCGATGCCGAATCTTTCGGTTGCCTTCAAAAGCATAATCAAGGGTTGAACTGGAGAAATTTGGTATTAAATAGATATGTGTGGATTCTGCTTTGTGGATATCCATTTGATAGAAGATCTATTCAGGAAGTGAGTAATGCAGTTAATAAGTTTGGTAAATTTCTCATGTGGGATCGTGTTAGAAGTACCAGGGCCAATCTTATGATTCATGTCAGAGTTGAGGAACTATCATATATATCAGTCAGTATTGTTTTGGAGAGGGAGACAGGTTTCAGTCAGGCTCACTTACTGTACCAGTGGTTATCCTTCAGCAATAGATTCTTGGAGTAGTACCACCTAATGAAGATCCTATCCCTCCACATGGTAATCCTCATCCTACTCCTACACAAGTGAATTTTCATCCTAACCAACACAACCACTTCATGGGACCACTTCAGCATCATGAGCAAGATGATCTCCATCATCCACAGGCACAACCTAAGGCCAACTTGAATCTGGCACTTAACAATGAGGCTGATGACCAAGTTATGGTGGATTAACTAGGAGAAGAGGATGATGATGCACCCATGCCTGGATGGGGCAATTGGGCTATGCCAGTGGATCAGGAACTCCATCAAGGAGAATTCATGGAACTTAATGACATTATGGCTCCTATGGATGATCTGCCAGGAGTTGATGGAAATGCTAGCAGTAGTATTACTGTGTCTGATGGGCCTTCAGATAACTCTGCAAATACTGTTGCTGCTGCAAATGGCCCCTTGGCGCGAAATCACCAAGTTCTACCAGATTTGAATTTAGCATTCGAGCCCAATGGGCCTGGCCTAGTGTTACTTCCACCTACTCAAGCCCAACATGTTCTGCCCACTCAACCTGCACCTGTTGCTGCCTTTGTTCTGCCGATGTTACAAAGGGAGCCAATCATTGACCTAAGCTCTGATGTGATTATGCTAAAGGATGTGGCTGTATTTGAAGACAGATTGACGGACCCCATGCACCTAGAAATTTAGGCCTCTGCTCCTATTGCTCTGACTTAGAAGTTGGCTCCATAGATACCAGAATCTGCACTTCACTCCTCTGAGCTCAACAATGACTCTATTGCCTTGGTCACCACTGAAGATGCTGCTCATCTAACCATTCACACCCAGCCTGTAGATCATGAGGGAGTCAATCTACTTCAGGAAACTGCAGGTGAGATCTCAGAAAGCTCATTTGCCCCACCTGGTTTTCCTGCCCCTGGCTATATTAATCAGGCACATACTATCTGCCCAGGATCCATTCCCAGGACTGAATTGATCAGTGAAATACCACAAGAAAAGATTGCACCAACTCCAATACAAACATAAGAAGAACTGATAGCAGCAGAAGGTGCAATGATCTGGAAAGCCCATTTTGCTCCATCTATTCACAGTAAGGAAATTATACAGATACCTTCTGACCGGGTTAATTTCTTGTCAGTTAATCTCTTATCACCTGACAAGTTTGAATGGGCCAAGAAATTTGTTACTTCCAATGTTTGGGCTATTATTAAGCAAGGATCTACCTGTCATACTTCCTTGCCTTTGTAATACCTGAGAAATGTCCTGCCCATAGTAAACTCACCTACATTACATCATACTCTGAACAGGCCACCACAGAACAGAACAACACAGAGGAGTCTGAACCTACTGAAGTGACTTCTGCTTCCTCCACACATCAACTCTTCATAACAAGAAAAAGAGGAAAGACAAAATCCCCTTGGTTGAGACTGAGGTAAGGAGAAGTTGTAGACTCCAGAAATTATCTAAAGGCTATAAGCAATCAGTTTGTTTGGACAAAGATTGTCTTGCATGTTCTAGTAAGCCACCAATTATTGCTGCCAAAGTGGTTAAAAGTCTTAACACTTCATTTTGCAAGGTCACTAACAAAGACACCTGTGAAGAGATCCTGTCCAAGAGACCCAAGAAGATCAATGGTGCATGCTCCATGCAGGAGGGGAACAAGAATCCTAAGGAGTCTGGCAAGAAATGGATTTAGTTCACCATTTAGCATTATCAGTTGTAATATTTTGTGTCCTCAGATGTTTACAGTCTGGTGTTGTGCTGTGCTATGATACTTGTATGAGACTTTTATCATCTTCTTCTGCTATGTATGACTATATGTAAAGTGGCTCAATTATGCTTTTGTCCTGGACTTATGAAAAGTGGCAAAACTACCTCCTCACCCCTCTGATGTATGCACAGAACTCTGTTTGCTACAAGTTGACGATCCATTTTATACCTCATGAACCGAGAATGGGATATTTTAAGCTGGAATGTTAGGGGAATTAATGATCCCAAGAAGTGGACGGCTTTCTCAAATAAGATTGAGGAATTCCAATGTGCCATTGTGTGTATTCAGGAAACTAAGAGAGAGGCATTTGATAGTACCTATCTCAAAAAATTCTGCCCTAGGAGAATTACCAAATTTGAATATCTCCCTTCAGTTGAAGCATCTGGTGGCATTTTAGTTGCATGGAATGATCAGATCTTTGGGGGTCATGTACTACACAGTAATAATTATGCTCTATCAATTCAGTTCACATCTAAACATAATGGGGATCAATGGGTCCTTACTAATGTTTATGGCCCATGTGACATTCAAGAGAGACTGCTATTCATTGATTGGTTAAAGAACTTCCAAGTTGCTGATGGTACTAACTGGATCGTTCTCGGTGATTTTAACTATATCAGATATCCCCACAAGAGGAGCAGAGGTGAAGGTAATATAGAGGACATGCTTAGCTTTAATGAAGCCATTAATCATCAGGCTTTTTTTGAAATCCTACTGAAAGGCAGAAACTTTACATGGAGCAACATGCAAGATGCACCTTTATTGGAAAAGTTGGATTGGTGTTTCATTTATGAATCTTGGACTCTTCAATATACATCTACATTTGCATACCCATTGGCCTTACCTCTAAACATGTCCCCATCAACATCAAAATTGGCTCATCTATTCCCAGATCCAATATCTTTAGATTTGAAAACTACTGGCTACAACATTCTCAGCTTAAAGATGTAGTCAAAACTATCTGGTCACAAGATGTGAATGAAAGTGACAGTGCAAAAGTCATTGCAGCTAAATTCAAAAGACTTAGAAAAGGGCTTAAAATTTGGCAAGGCAGTTATCTGATTTGAGGACCACAATTGCAGACACAAACTTCCTTATCCTGTGCTATGACTTCTTTGAAGAATTCAAGCCACTTACCATAGAGGAATCAAATGGGAGGAGGATACTCAAAGATCACATTGCAAAGTTGCTTGAGCATCAGAGAATTTACTGGAAGCAGAGAGCTACCATTAGACAAATTAAGATGGGAGAAGTCAACCAAATATTTCCAAGCTAAAGCCACAATCAAGTACAGGAGTAATTGCATTGCAATGCTCAGGGATGAAACAGGATTAGAACACCATGATCACGAGGCCATAGGAGTTGTTCTTTTCAAAGCCTTCAAAGATAGATTGGGTACTTCCATCCCTTCTGATAACCCACTCAATCTACATGATCTGCTACACTCATCTGTTGATCTGTCTGAATTGGAAGCCCCTTTTACTAATAAGGAGATTGATGTTGTGATCAAACATATGCCTTCAGACAAATCTCCTGGGGCAGATGGTTTTAATGTTGCTTTCCTCAAAGCCTGCTAGGATATTATTGCCAATGACTTCTACAAACTCATTCATGATTTTAACTTCGTAATGTCAATATTCAAAGCATCAACTACTCTTTCATCACTCTTATCCCCAAAGTTGATGCTGCAACTAGCCCAGCAGAGTTCAGACCTATATCCCTGCTCAATTGCACACTTAAGATCATCACCAAGCTTCTGGCCAATAGATTACACAGAGTTATTCTGAATTTGGTCCACACCAACCAATATGGTTTCTCGAATAATAGATGCATCCAGGATTGCCTTGCTTGGTCTTATGAGTACACCCACCAGTGCTTCCAGAGCAAAAAAGAACTAGTTTTGTTGAAATTATATTTTGAAAAGGCATTTGATATGCTTAACCATGAGACCATCATTCAGATTATGCAAGCCAAGGTTTTTGGACCAGGATGGATTCAATGGATCAAGATGATCTATGGGACTGTATTTTCTTCAGTTCTTCTTAATGGAGTGTTGATGTCTACTATGCAACCTTCTCCTTGTAGACGTTGTTGGGCCTCCAAGTGCAGAGGTTTGTATGACAGTAGCAAATTTCCCTCAAGTTCATGACCAAAGGTTTATCAATCTATGGGAGGCGTAGGATGAAGATGGTCTCTCTCAAACAACCCTGCAACTAAATAACAAAGAGTCTCTTGTACCCCCAACACACCCAATACAATGGCAAATTGTATAGGTGCACTAGTTCAGCGAAGAGATGGTGATACAAGTGCAATATGGATGGTAGATATGAGTATTTGTAATCTGAAAATATAAAACCAGCAAGGTAACTAATGATAAAAGTGAGCGTAAACGGTATTGCAATGCTAGGAAACAAGGCCTAAGGTTCATACTTTCACTAGTGCAAGTTCTCTCAACAATAATAACATAACTGGATCATATAACTATCCCTCAACTTGCAACAAAGAGTCACTCCAAAGTCACTAATAGCGGAGAACATATGAAGAGATTAATGTAGGGTACAAAACCACCTCAAAGTTATCCTTTCTGATCGATCTATTCAAGAGTCCGTAGTAAAATAACACAAAGCTATTCTTTCTGTTCGTTCTATCATAGAGTTCGTACTAGAATAACACCTTAAGACACAAATCAACCAAAAACCTAATGTCACCTAGATACTCCAATGTCACCTCAAGTATCCATGGGCATGATTATACGATATGCATCATACAATCTCAGATTCATCTATTCAACCAACACAAAGTACTTCAAAGAGTGCCCCAAAGTTTCTAACAGAGAGTCAAGACGAAAACGTGTGTCAACCCCTATGCATAAGTTCACAAGGTCGCTGAACCCACAAGTTGATCACCAAAACATACATCAAGTAGATCACATGAATATTCCATTGTCATCACAGATAAGCACATGCAAGATATACATCAAGTGTTCTCAAATCCTTAAAGACTCAATCCAATAAGATAACTTCAAAGGGAAAACTCAATCCATTACAAGAGAGTAGAGGGGGAGAAACATCATAGGATCCAACTATAATAGCAAAGCTCGCGATACATCAAGATCGTCCCAACTCAAGAACACGAGAGAGAGAGAGAGAGATCAAACACATAGCTATTGGTACATACCCTCAGCCCTGAGGGTGAACTACTCCATCCTTGTCATGGAGAGCATCGAGAAGATGGCCACCGGTGAGGGATCCCCCCTCCGGCAGGGTGCCGAAACAGGGTCCCGATTGGTTTTGGGTGGCTACAGAGGCTTGTGGCGGCAGAACTCCCGATCTATTGTGCTCCTGGATGTTTTTAGTATTTATAGGAATTTTTGCCGTAGGCTCACGTCAGGGGGGGCCTCCGAGCTGTCCACAAGGTAGGGGGCGCGCCCAGGGGGGTGGGCACGCCCTCCACCCTCGTGGGCAGCCTGAGACTCTTCTGACCCAACTCTTTCACTCCAGGGGCTTCTTTTGGTCAATAAAAGATCATCAAAAATTGGCACATCAATTGGACTTTGTTTGGTATTCCTTTTCTGTAAAACTCAAAAACAAGGAGAAAACAGAAACTGGCACTGGGCTCTAGGTTAATAGGTTAGTCCCAAAAATCATATAAAATAGCATATAAATGCATATAAAACATCCTACATGGATAATATAATAGCATGGAACAATATAAAATTATAGATATGTTGGAGACGTATCAAGCATCCCCAAGCTTAATTCATGCTCGTCCTTGAGTAGGTAAATGATAAAAACAGAATTTTTGATGTGGAATACTACCTAGCATAATTATCAATGTAATTTTCTTTATTGTGGCATGTGTTGGAGAACGTAGTAATTTCAAAAAAAATCCTACGCACA
Source organism: Triticum aestivum (assembly GCF_018294505.1). NCBI lineage: Eukaryota > Viridiplantae > Streptophyta > Magnoliopsida > Poales > Poaceae > Triticum > Triticum aestivum. Next base: position 66,521,491 of record NC_057801.1, read on the forward strand.
CGCAAGATCATGGTGATGCATAGCAACGAGAAGGAAGAGTGTTGTCTACATACCCTTGTAGACCGTAAGCGGGAGCGTTAGCACAACGCGGTTGGTGTAGTCCTACATCTTCACGATCCGACCAATCAAGTACCGAACGTACGGCACCTCCGAGTTCAGCACACGTTCAGTCCGATGATGTCCCTCGAACTCTGATCCTGCCGAGTGTTGAGGGAGAGTTTTGTCAGCACGATGGCGTGGTGACGATGATGATGTTCTACCGACACAGGGCTTTGCCTAAGCACCGCTACAGTGTTATCGAGGTGGACTATGGTGGAGGGGGCACCGCACACGGCTAAAAGATCAAACGATCAATTGTTGTGTCTATGGGGTGCCCCCCTGCCCCCGTATATAAAGGATCAAGGGGGAGGCGGCCGGCCAAGGAGGAGGGCGCGCCAAGGGGGGAGTCCTACTCCCACCGGGAGTAGGACTCCTCCTTCCCTTGTTGGAGTAGGAGAGAAGGAAAGAGGGGGAGATGAGGAAGGAAAAAGGGGGCTGCACCCCTTGTCCAATTCGGACCAGAGGGGGGCTGTGCGCCTCCTTCCTTTCGGCCTCTCTCCTCTATTCTCGTATGGCCCAATAAGGCCCATATACTCCCCGGCGAATTCCTGTAACTCTTCGGTACTCCGAAAAATACCCGAATCACTCGGAACCTTACCGAAGTCCGAATATAGTCGTCTAATATATCGATATTTACGTCTCGACCATTTCGAGACTCCTCGTCATGTCCCCGATCTCATCTGGGACTCCGAACTCCTTCGGTACATCAAAACACATAAACTCATAATATAACTGTCATCGAAACCTTAAGTGTGCGGACACTACGGGTTCGAGAACTATGTAGACATGACTGAGACACGTTTCCAGTCAATAACCAATAGCGGAACCTGGATGCTCATATTGGCTCCAACATATTCTACAAAGATCTTTATCGGTCAAACTGCATAACAACATACGTTGTTCCCTTTGTCATTGGTATGTTACTTGCCCGAGATTTGATCGTCGGTATCCCAATACCTAGTTCAATCTCGTTACTGGAAAGTCTCTTTACTCGTTCTGTAATACATCATCCTGCAACTAACTCATTAGTTACAATGCTTGCAAGGCTTATAGTGATATGCATTACCGAGTGGGCCCAGAGATACCTCTCCGACAATCGGAGTGACAAATCTTAATCTTGAAATACGCCAACCCAACATGTACCTTCGGAGACACCTGTAGAACACCTTTATAATCACCCAGTTACATTGTGACGTTTGGTAGCACACAAAGTGTTCCTCCAGTAAACGGGAGGATCAAGTGCTAACCTAACGGAATGGGTCAAGTCAATCACATCATTCTCCTAATGATGTGATCCCGTTAATCAAATGACAACTCTTTGTCCATGGCTAGGAAACATAACCATCTTTTATTAATGAGCAAGTCAAGTAGAGGCATACTAGTGACACTCAGTTTGTCTATGTATTCACACATGTATCATGTTTCCGGTTAATACAATTCTAGTATGAATGATAAACATTTATCATGAAATAAGGAAATAAATAATAACTTTATTATTGCCTCTAGGGCATATTTCCTTTAGTCTCCCACTTGCACTAGAGTCAATAATCTAGTTCACATAACCATGTGATTTAACACCAATATCCACATCTGTATGTGGTTAATACCCATAGTTCACATCGTCATGTGACCAACACCCGAAGGGTTTACTAGAGTCAATAATCTAGTTCACATCGCTATGTGATGACACCCAAAGAGTACTAAGGTATGATCATGTTTTGCTCGTGAGAGAAGTTTAGTCAACGGGTCTGTCACATTCAGAGCCGTATGTATCTTGCAAATATTCTATGTCTACAATGCTCTGCACGGAGCTACTCGAGATAATTGCTCCCACTTTCAATATGTATCCAGATTGAGACTTAGAGTCATCTGGATCGGTGTAAAAGCTTGCATCAATGTAACTCTTTACGACGAACTCTTTTATCACCTCCATAATCGAGAAACATCTCCTTAGTCCTCACTAAGGATATTCTTGACCGTTGTCCAGTGATCTACTCTTAGATCAAAATTGTATTCCTTTGCTAAACTCAGAGCAAGGTATACAATAGGTCTGGTACACAACATAGCATACTTTATAGAACCTATGACTGAGGCATAGGGAATGACTTTTTCATTCTCTTTCTATTTTCTGCCATGGTCGGGTTTTGAGTCTTACTCAACTTCATACCTTTGCATCACAGACAAGAACTCTTTCTTTGACTGTACCATTTTGAACTACTTCAAAATCTTGTCAAGGTATGTACTAATTGAAAATCTTATCAGGCGTCTTGATCTATCTGAATAGATCTTGATGCTCAATATGTAAGTAGCTTTGATGAGGTCTTTCTTTTGAAAAACTCTTATTCAAGTATCCCTTTATGCTATCCAGAAATTCTATATCATTTCCAATCAACAATATGTCATCCACATATAATATTAGAAATGCTACAGAGCTCCCACTCACTTTCTTGTAAATACATGCCTTTCTAAAAGTCTGTATAAAACCATATGCTTTGATCAACTCATCAAATCATATATTCCTACTCCGAGATGCTTGCACCAGTCCATTGATGGATCACTGGAGCTTGCACATTTTGTGAGCATCTTTAGGATTAACAAAACCTTCTGGTTGCATCATATACAACTCTTCTTTAAGACATCCATTAAGGAATGTAGTTTTGTCATCCATTTGCCAGATTTCATAAAATGTGGAAATTGCTAACATGATTCGGACAGACTTAAGCATCGTTACGAGTGAGAAAATCTCATCGTATTCAACATCTTGAACTTGTCGAAAACCTTTCGCAACAAGTCGAGCTTTGTAGATAGTAACACTACTATCAGCGTCCGTCTTCCTCTTGAAGATCCATTTATTTTCTATGGCTTGCCGATCATCGGGCAAGACAACTGTCACGCCCAATATGTGACCCTATCCAAAAGGAACTCGAAGGTCCCACCAAGGATAGACCCGCATATTGAAACGCTTTTGCAAGGTGGATATCATTACATCAACATTAAATAATAGATGGGGATACATACATAAGGCATACAATGCCACACGAATACAACATCACAATACACAAGAGCCACATCCGACTACGGATGAAACACAAACAGAAACTCAAACGACATCCACCCTGCTAGCCCAGGCTGCCGACCTGGAACCTATCCCGTGATCGAAGAAGAAACAGAAGAAGAACTCCAAAACAAGCAAGCATCGCTCTCGCATCATGATCATCGCATAACCTGTACCTGCAACTGTTGTTGTAGTAATCTGTGAGCCACGAGGACTCAGCAATCCCATTACCATGGGTATCAAGACTAGCAAAGCTTAAAGGGAAAGGAAGGGGTAAAGTGGTGAGGTTGCAGCAGCGACTAAGCATGATATGGTGGCTAACATACGCAAATAAGAGCGAGAAGAGAGCCAATGGAACAGTCGGGAAGCTAGCAATGATCAAGAAGTGATCCTGAACTCCTACTTACGTCAAACATAACCCAAAACCGTGTTCACTTCCCGGACTCCGCCGAGAAGAGACCATCACGGCTACACACGCGGTTGATGCGTTTTAAATCGGATCTGGTAACAAGTTATCTACAACCGGACATTAACAAATTCCCATCTGCCCATAACCGCGGGCACGGCTTTCGAAAGTTTAAACCCTGCAGGGGTGTCCCAACTTAGCCCATGATAAGCTCTCGCGATCAACGAAGGATATACCTTCTCCCAGGAAGACCCGATCAGACTCGGAATCCCGGTTGACAAGACATTTCAACAATGGTAAAACAAGACCAGCAAAGCCGCCCGATGCGCCGACAATCCCGATAGGAGCTGCACATATCTCGTTCTCAGGGCAACACCGGATGAGACATCCTACGAGTAAAACCAGACCTCGAGTTTCCCTAAGGGGGCCCTGCAGTCTACTCAGTTCGGACCAACACTTAGACAAGCACTGGCCCAGGGGGGTAAAATAAAGATGACCCTCAAGAGTGTGACTCCCAAGGGAAAAAGGGCTAGGTGAGGCAAATGGTAAAACCAAGGTTGGGCCTTGCTGGAGGAGTTTTATTCAAAGCGAACTGTCAAGGGGGTCCCATAAATCACCCAACCGCGTAAGGAACACAAAATCCGGGAACATAACACCGGTATGACGGAAACTAGGGCGGCAAGAGTGGAACAAAGCACCAGGCATAAGGCCGAGTCTTCCACCCTTTACCAAGTATATAGATGCATTAATAATATAAGAGATATTGTGATATCCCAACCAAAATCCTGTCCACCATTGAGCAATCTTCAACTTCACCTACAACTAGCAACGCTATAAGAGGGGCTGAGCAAAAGTGGTAACATAGCCAAACAACGGTTTGCTAGGAAGGGTGAAAAGGTTAGAGGTTAACATGGCAATTTGGAAGGCTTGAAGAGTAAATGATAGGTAGCGCAGCATAGCGATAGAACGAAGCAACTAGCATAGCAATGATAGTAGTGAGATCCAGGGTAGCGGTCATCTTTCCTGAAATCCCGCAAGGAAGAAGAACGAGTCCATGAAGAAGACGAACGGATGAAGCCGAACCAAGCGTAGACGAACGAATCCTCACGATCGCAACGAAACAGGTACTATCGAGAAGAAGCACACAACATGGTAAACACACCACTCATAGACAAGACATGATGCACAACAAGCATGATGCATGACAAAGCTACATGAAGCTACTCATGGCAAGAGATGATGCAAACAAGAACAACACACCAAAGCAAGTTTAAATGAGGCCGGGAACAACATATAACTAATCCGGTAAGTCCTCGTATGCAAATTTCGAAATAGGTCCAGATCTGAATAAACCTTATGTTCAAGTTGTTAAACAGCAAGTTAAGATGCACCAAGATGATCTACACGAGATTCTAGTCAAGTTACATATAAAGTTCATTTAGTTCGGAGCTACGGCCTAGAAGATATGAGCAAAACAAGTTAAACATGGCATTGATGCAAAATGCATACAAACATCAAGCAAACACCTCAAAACAAGGGTGCAACATGATAATATGAAGCTACACACAAAAACAGGCAAGTTTCATATAAAGCACACTCAAAACGGAGCAACGGTTCAACACACACACAATATACAAGTTATACCAACAATCTATCCAAAACAGCAACTAGGCATATTGCAAGCATCAAAACAACATGCTACAGCACCACAACATGAGAACAAAATTCATGAACATGATGTACAGGTAAAGCATAACAAAACATGAACACTGAGCTATCTCCATAAATCACTAGAACATGCTCCAAAACACATGACAAGATTGCAAATAATAAAAGTTTCACTTTACAGAAATAACATCAGGTTGCAATGTTTAGAGCTATCAAAGAACATGTTACAGGAACTTATCATGGCAAACAAAGGCATGGCATGAACCTACTATATACATAGAACAAAAGTCCTTTACTGACCATGAGCCAAGAAGGATCAGAAGATATGATGGCACCCATGTAAACATAGCAAGTTATATGACAGATTCCAACATGGCAGGAACAACGATAAGTAGGCATGTTGGTGAGCTTGAAACACTCATCACAGAGCATTACATGGCATGGCAAGGCAACCAACAGTAAGAAGACATGTTTATGAAGCTAAGCATGGCAATAGAAAGTCCATAGGGTGCACGGATCCCTAACAACAAGCATGGCAACAACTGAACTTAATGTTAACAAGCTGACAGCAACATTATTTAGCAATTTGGAGCAAGATTACAACAAGCTACAGCAGGCTATAATTGCAACCAGGGGCATGGATGGATAGAGCATAACATGTAGAACAAAACACCCTTAGTGAACATCTCCAGATTATGCATAGAATGACTTGTAGCAGCAGGTTTACATAGCATCACGAAATAACACATTCAGCCTAGCAAAACAGTAACAGCAAGTACCCTACTTAACAAGCTCGATTCACTCACCACAAGTCATTGGATGACAAGATAAGCATAGCATCAGCAAGAAGACATGTTTATGAAACAAACCAAGGCAAGAACAAGTTCATATCATGCAATGACCAACTACAACAACCTTGGCAAAATTGAACAACATGTAAACAATCTGCCAGCAAACATTTTGTAGCAAAAGTAGAGCAAGAAAAGGACATGCTAGGCTACTCCATAATTGCATACAGGGGCATGAATGGATAGACAATAACCATATGTTCACAACATCCTTACTGAAGTATCTCAAAATATGCATGGATCTCTCTGTAGCATCAAGTTTACATGGCATCAAAATAACAGCAGAACAGGGACTAAAATCAGCAACATCACGAAGCCTAGTTTGCATGCTTGTGCTAGTCACCAAATTGATCACAAAAATACATGGTAAGCACCTCTATAAAGAAGATATGGCATAGTTCAAAACACATGTAGACATCAACCTCATAGGATGCACACATCAATCATGGCAAAAATGACAAATGAGCATGTTCTGTTAAGAAACAGGAACTAACATTATGAAGCACTCTTGCAACGATGATTCGGTCATAAAGATAAGCTCAAATGAACATGATGCAATGGAATGAAATGAAGTACTTGTTGAGACAAACAATTTGAGGTATTACACGCACAAAATGGAGAAGTATGCATGGAGTAATGATGCGATGAACATGGCATGACAATGTCAAAATAACAGGGACTTAGTGGGAAAATGGACCTCGAGGGGGAAAAAGTCAACGGCGGCGGGGTGGCCGAAATCTCACCGGAGATGCGGGACACGGCAGCAGGAGCTGGAGGAGGGGCTTGCCGGAGGGCACCGGCGGGTCGGGGAGGACGGGCCCCGCCAGATCTGGCCGGATCCGGCGCGTGGCGGCGGCGGACGTCGTCCGTGGTGGCGACCGGCGGAGATGGCCGCGGGGCCGGCGGCGCGGCTAGGGAAGGCTGCGACGGAGGAAGGAGGAGGCGTAGGGGGCGGCGGCGCGGATCCATGGGCGGCGGGGAGGCGGAGCACGGCGGCGGGGCACGGCGCGGGGGGGCCGCGGGAGGCGAGCCGGGCATGGAGCTCGCTGACGGCGAGGCGGTCGGGCACTCGCGCGGGCGGGCGAGGACGGGCCCAGCGGCGGCGAGCGTCCGGGCCGGGAGGGCCGGCGTCGGGCTTCGTGGGCCCGCGCTGGAGGCGGCAAAGTGGGGCGGCGACATGGAGGGCGTCGGTTGGCTGTGGCGGCGGGGAGGGTGACGTGGCGGCGCGTGATTCGCCGGGGTGAGGTGGCTGCGAAGCGGCGGACGCGTCCGGCCACCGGGCGGACGCGTCCGGCCACCGGGCGGACATGTGCGGTGGCGCAGAGGAGGTGGGATCTAGGGTTTGACTGTGAAAATGGACGGGGGATGCCTTTTTATAGGTAGAAGGAGCTAGGAGAGTCCAAATGAGAAGCGGTTTTCGGCCACGCGATCGTGACCGAACGACCGAGAGCATGGAAGAGACTTAGATGGGTTTTGGGCCACTTTGGAGGGGGGTTGGGCTGCAAAGAGAAACGGTTCTGCGGGCTACGCGGTTAACCGTTGGAGTATCAAACGGACTCCAAATGGCACAAAACTTGACAGGCGGTCTACCGGTGCTATACCAAGGCAGCTTGGCAAACCTCGGGCCATTCCGAGAATGTTTAACACCCGCTCACGAAAACAAGGTATGAGAGGGGCGACGGGCGCGCGCGAGAGGTCAGGACTCCGACGGACAAGGAGAGAACCGGGGGAACCCAAACGGATGCAAGTTTTGAAAAACATGCAGATGAAATGCAGATGATGACATGGAAAAAAGTAAAACGCAAGCAAATAACATGACAACGACAGCGAATAACTGAATGACACATGGCGCATCGAATCCGGGGCGTTACAACAACCAAAGTCCACACTTTGTTTTCATACATGGATCCCATCTCAGATTTCATGGCCTCAAGCCATTTCGCAGAATCTGAGCTCATCATCGCTTCCTCATAGTTCGTAGGTTCATCATGGTCTAGTAACATGACTTCAGAATAGGATTATCGTACCACTCTGGTGCAGATCTTAATCTGGAAGATCTACAAATTTTGGTAGTAACTTGATCTGAAGTTTCATGATCATCATCATTAGCTTCCTCACTAATTGGTGTAGGAATCACTGGAACTAATTTCTGTGATGAACTACTTTCCAATTTGGGAGAAGGTACAATTACCTTATCATTCCTCCCACTCACTTCTTTCAAGAGAAACTCCTTCTCTAGAATGGATCCATCTTAGCAACGAATATTTTGCCTTCGGATATATTATAGAAGGTGTACCCAACAGTTTCCTTTGGGTATTCTATGAAGACGCACTTCTCCGATTTGGGTTTGAGCTTATCAGGTTGAAACTTTTTCACATAAGCATCGAAGCCCCAAACTTTAAGAAACGATAACTTTGGTTTCTTGCCAAACCATAGTTCATAAGGCGTCGTCTCAACGGATTTTGATGGTGCCCTATTTAAATGTTAATGCATCTATCTCTAATGCATAACCCCAAAACGATATTGGTAAATCGGTAAGAGAAATCATTGATCGCACCATATCAAATAAAGTGCAGTTATGACGTTCGGACGCACTGTTATGCGGTGGTGTTCGAGGTGGCATGAGTTTGCGAAACTATTCCACATTATTTTAACTGAAGTCCAAACTCGTAACTCAAATATTCATCTCCACGATCAGATCGTAGAAACTTTATTTTCTTGTTATGATGATTTTCCACTTCACTCTAAAATTCTTTGAACCTTTCAACAGTTTCACACTTATGTTTCATCAAGTTGATATACTCATATCTGCTCAAATCATCTGTGAAGGTCAGAAAATAACGATACCCGCCACGAGCATCAACACTCATTGGACCGCATACATCGGTATGTATTATTTCCAACAAGTCAGTAGCTCGTTCCATTGTTCCGGAGAACGAAGTTTTATTCATCTTGCCCAAAAGGCACGATTTGCAAGCATCAAATGATTCATAATCAAGTGATTACAAAAGTCCATCGTTACAGAGTTTCTTCATGCGCTTTACACCGATATGACCCAAACGGCAGCGCCACAAATAAGTTGCACTATCATTATCAACTTTGCATCTTTTGGCATCAATATTATGAATATGTGTATCACTACGATCGAGATCCAACAAACTATTTTCATTGGGTGTATGACCATCGAAGGTTTTATTCATGTAAACAGAACAACAATTATTCTCTGATTTTAAATGAATAACCATATTGCAATAAACATGATCAAATCATATCCATGCTCAACGCAAACGCCAAATAACATTTATTTAGGTTTAACACTAATACCAAAAGTATAGGGAGTGTGCGATGATGATCATATCAATCTTGGAACCACTTCCAACACACATCGTCACTTCACCCTCAACTAGTCTGTTTATTCTGTAACTCCTGTTTCGAGTTACTAATCTTAGCAACCGAACAAGTATCAAATACTCAGGGGCTACTATAAACACTAGTAAGGTACACATCAATAACATGTATATCAAATATACCCTTGTTCACTTTGCCATCCTTCTTATCCACCAAATATTCAGGGTATTTCCGCTTCCGGTGACCATTTCCTTTGCAATAGAAGCACTCAGTTTCGGGCTTTGGTCCAGCTTTGGGCTTCTTCACGGGAGTGACAACTTGCTTGCCATTCTACTTGAAGTTCCCTTTCTTTGCCCTTTTCTTGAAACTAGTGGTCTTGTCAGTCATCAACACTTGATGCTCTTTCTTGATTTCTACCTTCGTTGATTTCATCATCACGAAGAGCTCGGGAATCGTTTTCGTCATCCCTTACATTATAGTTCATCACGAAGTTCCAGTAACTTGGTGATGGTGACTAGAGAACTCTGGGAATCACTATCTTATCTGGAAGATTAACTCCCACTTGATTCAAGCGATTGTAGTACTCATACAATCTAAGCACTTGCTCACTAGTTGAGCAATTCCCCTCCATCTTTTAGGCAAAGTATTTGTCAGAGGTCTCATACCTCTTGACACGGCATGAATCTGAAATATCAATTTAATCAAATGGAACATCTCATATGTTCCGTGAAGTTTCAAAAATGTTTTTATAGTCCCGGTTCTAAGCCATAAAGCATGGTGCACAAAACTATCAAGTAGTCATCATATTGAGCTAGCCAAACATTCATAATGTCTGCATCTGCTCCTGCAACGGGTCTGTCACCTAGCGGTTCATCAAGGACATAATTCTTCTGTGCAGCAATGAGGATTAACCTCAGATCACGGACCAAGTCCGCATCATTGCTACTAACATCTTTCAACATAGTTTTTCTCTAGGAACATATAAAAAACATAGGGAAGCTATAACGCGAGCTATTGATCTACAACATAATTTGCAAAATACTACCAGGACTAAGTTCATGATAAATTAAAGTTCAATTAATCATATTACTTAAGAACTCCCACTTAGATAGACATCCCTCTAATCATCTAAGTGATCATGTGATCCAAATCAACTAAACCATGTTCGATCATCACGTGAGATGGAGTAGTTTTCAATGGTGAACATCACTATGTTGATCATATCTACTATATGATTCACGCTCGACCTTTCGGTCTCAGTGTTTCAGGCCATATCTGTTATATGCTAGGCTCGTCAAGTTTAACCTGAGTATTCCGAGTGTGCAACTATATTTCACCCGTTGTATTTGAACATAGAGCCTATCACACCCGATCATCACGTGGTGTCTCAGCACGAAGAACTTCACAACGGTGCATACTCAGGGAGAACACTTATGCCTTGAAATTTAGTGAGAGATCATCTTATAATGCTACCGTCAATCAAAACAGAATAAGATGTATAAAAGATAAACATCACATGCAATCAAAATATGTGACATGCTACGGCCATCGTCATCTTGGCCTTTGATCTCCATCTCCAAAGCATTGTCATGATCTCCATCGTCACCGGCATGACACCATGATCTTCATCATCTTGATCTATATCAATGTGTCGTCACATGGTCGTCTCGCCAACTATTGCTCTTGCAGCTATTGCTATCGCATAGCGATAAAGTAAAGCAATTATTTGGCGCTTGCATCTTATGCAACAAAGAGACAACCATAGGGCTTCTGCCAGTTGTCGATAACTTCAAAAAAACATGATCATCTCATACAACAACCTATATCTCATCACGTCTTGACCATATCACATCACAACATGCCCTGCAAAAGCAAGTTAGACGTCCTCTACTTTGTTGTTGCAAGTTTTACGTGGCTGCTATGGGCTGAGCAAGAACCGTTCTTACCTATGCATCAAAACCACAATGATAGTTCGTCAAGTTAGTGATGTTTTAACCTTCTCAAGGACCGGGCGTAGCCACACTCGGTTCAACTAAAGTTGGAGAAACTGACACCCGCCAGCCACCTATGTGCAAAGCACGTCGGTAGAACCAGTCTCGCGTATGCGTACGCGTAATGTCGGTCCAGGACGCTTCATCCAACAATACCGCCGAACCAAAGTATGACATGCTGGTCAGCAGTATGACTTGTATCTCCCACAACTCACTTGTGTTCTACTCGTGCATATAACATCTACGCATAAAACCAGGCTTGGATGCCACTGTTGGGGAACGCAGTAATTTCAAAAAAATTCTTACCCACACGCAAGATCATGGTGATCCATAGCAACGAGAGGGAAGAGTGTTGTCTACATACCCTTGTAGACCGTAAGCGGAAGCGTTAGCACAACACGGTTGATGTAGTCGTACGTCTTCACGATCCGACCGATCAAGTACCGAATGTACGGCACCTCCGAGTTCAGCACACGTTCAGTCTGATGACGTGCCTCAAACTCCGATCCAGTCAGTGTTGAGGGAGAGTTTCGTCGGCACGACGGCGTGGTGACGATGATAATGTTCTACCGATGCAGGGCTTCGCCTAAGCACTGCTACAGTATTATCGAGGTGGAATATGGTGGAGGGGGATACCGCACACGGCTAAAAGATCAAACGATCAATTATTGTGTCTATGGGGTGCCCCCCTGCCCCCGTATATAAAGGATCAAGGGGAGAGGCGGCCGGCCAAGGAGGAGGGTGCGCCAAGGGGGGAGTCCTACTCCCTGGGAGTAGGACTCCTCCTTCCCTTGTTGGAGTAGGAGAGAAGGAAAGAGGGGGAGAGGAGGAAGGAAATACGGGGTTGCACCCCTTGTCCAATTCGGACCAGAGGGGGGCTGTGCGCCTCCTTCCTTTTGGCCTCTCTCCTCTATTCCCGTATGGCCCAATAAGGCCCATATACTCCCGGCGAATTCCCGTAACTCTCCGGTACTCGGAAAATACCCGAATCACTCAGAACCTTTCCGAAGTCCGAATATAGTCGTCCAATATATCGATCTTTATGTCTCGACCATTTCGAGACTCCTCGTCATGTCCCTGATCTCATCCGGGACTCCGAACTCCTTCGGTACATCAAAACACATAAACTCATAATATAATTGTTATCGAAACCTTAAGCGTGCGGACCCTACGGGTTCGAGAACTATGTAGACATGACCGAGACACGTTTCCGATCAATAACCAATAGCGGAACTTGGATGCTCATATTGGCTCCTACATATTCTACGAAGATCTTTATCGGTCAAACAGCATAACAACATACGTTGTTCCCTTTGTCATCGGTATGTTACTTGCCCAAGATTTGATCATCGGTATCTCAATACCTAGTTCAATCTCGCTACCAGCAAGTCTCTTTACTCGTTCCGTAATACATAATCCTGCAACTAACTCATTAGTTACAATGCTTCCAAGGCTTATAGTGATGTGCATTACCGAGTGGGCCCAGAGATACCTCTCCGACAATCGGAGTGACAAATCCTAATCTCGAAGTACGCCAACCCAACATGTACCTTCGGAGACACCTGTAGAGCACCTTTATAATCACCCAGTTACATTGTGACGTTTGGTAGCACACAAAGTGTTCCTCCGGTAAACGGGAGTTGCATAATCTCATAGTCACAGGAACATGTATAAGTCATGAAGAAAGCAGTAGCAACATACTAAACGATCAAGTGCTAAGCTAACGGAATGGGTTAAGTCAATCACATCATTCTCCTAATGATGTGATCCCGTTAATCAAATGACAACTCTTTGTCCATGGCTAGGAAACATAACCATCTTTGATTAATGAGCTAGTCAAGTAGAGGCATACTAGTGACACTCAGTTTGTCTATATATTCACACATGTATCATGTTTCCGGTTAATACAATTCTAGCATGAATGATAAACATTTATAATGAAATAAGGAAATAAATAATAACTTTATTATTGCCTCTAGGGCATATTTCCTTCAGCATGAATGTTCAAATCCAAAAGATTCAAGACAAAAGTTTAATATTGACATAAAAATAGTAATACTTCAAGCATACTAACAAAGTAATCATGTCTTATCAAAATAACATAGCCAAAGAAAGCTTATCCTACAAAATCATATAGTTAGGACATGCTTCATTTTTGTCACACAAAATACTCCCATCATGCACAACCCTGGTTTCAACCAAGCAATTGGTTCATACTTTTTAACGCGCTTCAGCTTTTTCAACTCTCACGCAGTACATGAGCGTAAGCCATGGATATAGCACTATGGGTGGAATAGAGTATAATGATAGGGATTGTGAGAAGACAAAAAGGGAGAAAGTCTCACATTGACGCGGCTAATCAACGGGCTATGGAGATGCCCATCAATTGATGTCAATGCAAGGAGTAGGGATTGCCATGCAACAGATGCACTAGAGCTATAAATCTATGAAAGCTCAACAAGAGAAACTAGGTGGGTGTGCATCCAACTTGCTTGCTCGCGAAGACCTAGGGCATTTTGAGGAAGCCCATCATTGGAATATACAAGCCAACTTCTATAATGAAAAATTTCCGCTAGTATATGAAAGTGACAACATAGGAGACTCTCTATCATGAAGATCATGGTGCTACTTCGAAGCACAAGTGTAGAAAAAAGATAGTAACATTGTCCCTTCTCTATTTTTCTCTCATTTTTTATTTTGGTGGGCTTCTTTTGCCTGTTTTTTTATTTTTTATTTGGGCTTCTTTGGCCTCTTTTATTTTTCATAAAGTCCGGAGTCTCATCCCGACTTGTGGGGGAATCATAGTCTCCATTATCCTTTCCTCACTTGGGACAATGCTCGAATATGGAAATCATCACACTTTTATTTATTTACAACTCAAGAATTACAACTCAATACTTAGAACAAAATATGACTCTATGTGAATGCCTCCGGTGGTGTACCGGGATATGCAATGAATCAAGAGCGACATGTATGAAAGAATTATAAAGGTGGCTTTGCCACAAATACGATGTCAACTACATGATCATGCAAAAGCAATATGACAATGATGGAGCGTGTCATGATAAATGGAACAGTGGAAAGTTGCATGGCAATATATCTCGGAATGGCTATGGAAATCCCATAATAGGTAGGTATGGTGGCTGTTTTGAGGAAGATATAAGGAGGTTTATGTGTGATAGAGCGTATCGTATCATGGGGTTTGGATGCACCGGCGAAGTTTGCACCAACTCTCAAGGTGAGAAAGGGCAATGCACGGTACCGTAGAGGCTAGCAATGATGGAAGGGTAAGAGTGCGTATAATCCATGGAGTCACATTAGTCATAAAGAACTCATATACTTATTGCAAAAGTTTTATTAGCCCTCGAAGCAAAGTACTACTACGCATGCTCCTAGGGGAAGGGTTGGTAGGAGTTAACCATCGCGCGATCCCGACCTCCACACATAAGGAAGGCAATCAAAAGAGCACCCCATGCAACAAATTTGTTACACAACTTTTACCATACGTGCATGCTACGCGACTTGCCAACTTTAACACAAGTATTTCTCAATTTCATAATTACCCAACTAGCATGTCTCTAACATTACCACATTTATATCTCAAAACAATCATCAAGCATCAAGTTGATCATAGCATTCAATTCACTTGCTATGATAGTTTTTATTATACCCAACTTGGATGCCCATCATTCTAGGACCAATTTTATAACCATAGTAAATACCATGCTGTTCTAAAAGACTCTCAAAATAATATAAGTGAAGCATGAGAGATCAATAATTTCTACAAAATAAAACCACCGTCATGCTCTAAAAGATATAAGTGAAGCACACAGAGCAAAACTGTCTAGCTCAAAAGATATAAGCACTAAAAGAAATACACTTCCGTGATGATACGTGTTTGTCACAGTAGGTCACGTTTTCTGTCATGCATGTACATCCATGACGATTTTATGATAGAATCAAGATAGTCATACCTGTGCTGTCGTAGAAGTGTTCCATGACATTACCAAAATTATCATCACGGAAGTGTACACTTCCATGATGATAAATCGCGCATCATAGAAGTGCTTTCGTCAAGGGTGACTGACACGTGGCATCCACCGTAACGGAACACCGTTAAGCTATAGGGTCTGGTTTTGGATCTGATAACCCATTAGCAGCCCCGACCAATGGGTATTTTCCACGTGTAAAATCATCATTGGCTGGAGCAAACACATGTCGGCTCACCGTTGGGACAGATGTCATCCACTCATTGGACCCAAGGTGCCTATGATACATCGACATGTGGCACAGCCCAACAGAGGCTCATTCCTGTGGAAAGGCCGGCCCGTTTGACTTGGTCAAAAGGTGGCGGGCCGGCCCACGAAAAGCCTGTTAACGGCTTGTTCGCATATAGCCCATTTACAGCCCACTAACTCAGGGCCCGTTATGACCTCTCTAAATTAGGCCCAGTAGCGGTATTTGGGTCGTCCAATATGATTCCAGCATGTTTTTACTTCCAGCCCATGTGTGGCCCATGACTTGTTTCAGCCCATTAATGGCCCTTCGTAACTCTTGGCCCATTAACGGCCCGTGGTGAAACTGGCCCGTAATGAATAGTGTATCACTTTATACCCATTAACGGCCCATTATTCCATTGGGCCATTTCCAGCCCAAGTTATCTTTCGGCCTTCTCAGGGCCCATTTATTCTTGGGCTCATTTGCAACATTCGGTTACTTACGGCCCGTTACTATCATTTTCTGCTTGTGGACCAAATTCAGCCTGTCGTTATAGTTGGCCCGTTTGTGGACCGTTAATACGTTGGGACGTTTTCATGTGAAAAAACCCATTGGGCTGTTTTCATAGAGTTATCAAATACGGCCTATTGACGGCCCGTTATGGTCCACGAATAGTACAGCCCATGATTGGCGAAATGATGATACGCCCCGTAGAAGGCCCATGGATCCTACGGCCCGTATAAGGCCCATGTATCGTACAGCTGGTAGAAGGCCCATGGATCGTACGACCCGTAGAAGGCCCATGGACCCTACGGCCCAAAAAAGGCCCATGGATCCTACGGCCCATATAGAAGGCCAATGGATCATACGTCCCGTAGAAGGCTCATGGATCATACGGCCCGCAGGAGGCCCATGGTTACAACAGTCCGTGTGTTGCCATGATTATTTTGGCCTAGTTACCAAAAATACGCTATTGTGGCCACTAGAAAAACACAGAAAAGAACTGCAGTGACTACAAGCAAACAACTAAACAAGACAATAAGGAAATAAATAAGCAAGCAATTAACGCTAGCCTATTACCGCTATTACACATATTACATCCACTGGGCATAAAAGTTCGCCACCTGTGCAAATATAGGGAACAAAGCGGCATATTACATACACCGGCCGTCAAAATTGGCCACCAGTGCAAATAAACGCAGCAGCAAAACAAGAGCATAACTGAAACAACTTCAAAAGAGCTCAAGAAACGTTATCCTGAGTATCCACCATGCTGGAAATAAGCTTAGCAAGCTTATTAGCTTTGTCCTGTTTGGCGCTAAAATCCTCCAACACTTGTTGTTGCACCATAAAGTATGCATCTGAATGCTCCAGGGACTTCCATCCTTCTGCTTCTTGTCGCAGCATAGCTGATCGATGTCTTTCAGCTTGTAGTTGAGACTCAAGAAACTGAACTAATTCAGATAGTGAGTTTGAATAGCTTGTGCAAGCGGTAGTGGCCAGTAACTCGAACACTAAACCAAGACAGGACTTTGGGGTTGTCTCACTGTCTTCAAGATAGTCTTCCTTAGCTGTTTTATCAGCTTTGTTGGAGACCAATAAGGATGTGTCACTATCCTGAACCTTATCTGCATTACTTCCTTTACCATTGCTTAATAAGGCACTCTTCCCCAATATTCTGTCAGCATTCTAAAAGAAGAAACAAGCAGACACATAACAGGTTTAGCATGTACTAGTATATGAAACTCATTTCAGTGAACCAGTTCATTAGTAAGGTGGACACGATTAAACTACCAAGTCTTCTATTGCCAAGTACTAGTACATAATAAAAGCATCAAACAAACATATATCTATGTCCTATGGTCACTTCATTGTCTTGCCAAATCAAAATAGAGACAAGGTTCAAATCATATCAGTTCAAGACAAAGCAGCAGTGAAAGATTACAAAGCGTGGGAAACTACACGGCACAACAAGATTTCAGATGGGTACCAAGGGTCTACATGTACAACAACACTATTGTCTCTATTGTGATGCTAGTAATATGCATGATATGAGAAGTCAACTCTATACACAATTGAAATTGAAATCAACAGAGCTATTGATAAGAGCAAACCTGTTAAAGAAACATGCATGAACATACTTGCTGTGCCATTGGAGTTTTGATTGGATCCTTCAATTTAAAAATAAGTTTGTATGAGTAAATACAGTGATACAAGAGCAAAGCTATATGCAGGATAGCAATCATAGTTAAAAAGGCGTGCCTAGGCTTTAGGCGTTGGCAAAACGCATTGCGCATAACTATGCTTAATCTGTGCATAATTGTGCATAAGCATGCCCTTTGGTCAGTAAAGCGCAAGGCAGTGGCAAAACGCACAATTAACGCCTAGCGCTTTTTTGAACTATGATAGCAATGGAATCTTAAATTAGAACAGTTGTTCTTCAAATTTAGGCACTTGTTCTACATGAACAGAGTACAATAAGACGCAAGAATATAGTACTTAAAATAGAAAATGAGCTCATAGACCTTACCACATTCTTGGTTCGGGACCAGTACAGAATGAGGTGTTCCTAGTCATCGTGCAGTAAATGTGTCTCAGGAGAACGTAAGGGAATTTGATGAGTTTCTTTGCCGGTGAAGTATGTTTTCTTCAGGTAATTCTGATAGTAATACTGATGCATCAAGTGTACAACCTCTTTGCCGTAGCTGTGTCGACCTCGGCATCATTCGGTTGGTCGCTGAAGCAGTTGAGGCAGAGGTGGCTGTTGGAGGTGTGGAGGAAGATCTGAGGAATCTGTAGACGGCGTCCAGGGCACTGCTCTGTTGTGATGGATCGTTCTGTTGTTGGAGCAGCTCCGGTGAGCCGTAAGACATCAAGGCTGAAGCAGCACAAGACAGACATCGTCAATCTCAAGTGGGATTCTAATAGCATCTCCAATAGATGATGTAAAATAGATGTAACATTTACATCACCAAAAACCACCTGACTACAACAGATGAGGTAAAAACTGTTGACTCTGAACTTAACTGTCGAAACTGAAATTTACTGTGGAATCTGAATGTTACTATCAAAACTAAACGCAATGGTAGCAGAGAGGCACTTGACATGTAGTTTAGGGAGGGCCTATAGTTCATCTTCAACCTGCACCCCCCTTGAGCCGCCAGCCACCACCGGCCGAACCGCCGGCCCCAGTGCTGCCTCACCGCCCCGAAACAACTCCCCACCGTCGGTCCGCTACCGCCCCGGCCAGCCCTCTAGGTCCCTCGCCCCCACCCTGAACCCTAAGATAAATAGTAGGGTACTTCTCCGGCGAGCCCCCGTCCCTACTGTGGGTGGTTCTTCCTTAACTCCAGCGAGCCCCCCCAACCCCTGAAAATCGACTGACCCAAAAGTCAATTCAGTCGACTGAAGTGTAGCTAAATCGGAGCAGAGCAGCAGCACGAGCGAGGGGGAGAGCAGCAGCATTAGCGCGAGCGAGCGAGTGAGAGACGGAGTAGCAGCAGCTGGGCGAGCGAGCGATCGAGCAAGAGCCGGAGCAGCAGCAAAAGCGCGAGCGAGCGAGCAAGAGCCGGAGCAGTAGCAGCAGATTCGGCTGGTATGGATGCCGCCGCCGAAGGGGCCTCGCACAGGGCAAGAACCATCGTGGAGATGTCGCCCGTGGCACTGGCTTCAAGGTAGCCGCTCCATGGGGGTGCAGGATGGAGCACCGTCGGCGCCGGGAGGTCGAGTTAAGGAGAAGGTGCGATGCGATGAGTGTACAACCTCTTTGGTGGCGCCGAGTAGGCCTCGGCTTCGTCCGAGGAGTCGGTGAGGATGTTGTGGTTCCGGTTGAGCAGGTTAAGGTGGCGCTGTGGGGATGGAGCAGCCGCGATAGATGAGGCGATTGTCGGAGCAGCTACTTGGAGGTGGAGGATGGGGCGGCTGAACCGACGGGATGACGAGATGGATGACCGATCCTCATCTGGGGAGGTGGATGAGGGACGTCGAGTTGTTGCGGTGGACGACATCGTCGGGGAAGAGGCTCCGGCTGGGCAGCGGTGAGGTGGTGGACGGAGGAGGGTGGGGTTTCGTGGCTGGAGCGGAGAGGTTATGGCGGCCTGGGATTTCGAATGGCGAAAAGGAGGCGATGGGAGGGGGTGAACCATGACTTAGGGACGCGCTTGTCCAAAATGTAGGGTGTGTTACAAAAGTACCCCCCACTGATTTGAACTAGGGGCCCTTTCGGCTCAGGGTTAGAAGGGGGATTTCACGTGTCGGGATTTGGCAGCTGGAGGGAGTTTTCGTGCGCGTTGTAATTTCGGGATAGCAAATTTTCGAGATATAACAAGGCGCGGGTTGAAATTTAGGGACAAGCCTAACGTGTAATATTGTACTTGTACGTACCAAATCAATTCGCACTTCCCTCAATCAAAAAGAAAACGAAAGAAATAAAACTATTCACACCACATAAAGAGAGAGTCTTGCCCTATTTTACTATACAAATGCTATTCAAAGCTACTCCCTCCTTCCATCTATATAGAGCCTAATGCGTTTTTCGATGCTAACTTTGATCAAATATTAGAGCAATAATGTATGACATGCAAATTACACAAAGCACATCGTTAAATTCGTCTGTGAAAGGTTCTTTCAATGATATAATTTTCACATTGCGCATGTCATGTACTATTAATCTTGTCAATAGTCAAAGGCGGTCTTAAAAAACTCATTACGCCCTATATATATATATATATGTGTGTGTGTGTGTGTGTGTGTGTGTGTGTGTGTGTGTGTGTGTGTGTGTGTGTGTGTGTGTGTGTGTAAAACTGTGTCTATCATAGCTTGCCACAGAACTAGTTAAGGCTTGCTAAACATTTAACGGTTTAAAAGTAAGTAAAAAATATGAAATAAATAGGGGAGCCTCACTCTAATATAATAAGATGATCCAACGGTGTGATTGTAAAAATATGCATTTATGTGTCCTCAGCGAAAAAGACAAGCATTTCAGCTTGCTGCAGGATCAATATATATTGAAACATTTGTTCTTTTTGTCCAGGACACATACAGTCATATTTATTCAATCCCTCCGTTGGATCATGCTATATTATAGGTGTGTTGGTTTAGTATTTTTTACAGAATTTTTGAGAACTTTGTAGAAAATCCTACTCCTATATATATATATATATATATATATATATATATATATATATATATATATATTTGAAAGCCATTACGCCCTATATAGATGGAAGGAGGGAGTATGAATCCATGTTATGTCCAATTAAATTTTTTCGCTTGTTGTATAATGCATGTAACCTACTCATACCAACATTTTAGTGCCTTCCAAATGTCTATACTACCACTGCAATTCGAATAGAATTTGAATTCATTTCTCTATTTCAATAAGAATCTACAATCATGATTGTTGCCAACTTCAACCATCATTCGTGTATTACCTTAATAACACACCACATGATTACTATAGAGATAGATATGAATTATGTGTACTACATGAACTCGAATTCTATTTTTTGAATACACCTGATGTTGATTCCAAATAATAGTACATTTGATGTACTAACTATATATTCATAATCTAAACCATGTTCCATACGTACACCGTGTTTATCACACAAAGTATAGTGCCCCGCCCCCTACATTATGACAGGTATTTAGACCTGAGCTGCAAAAGCCACACATTAGCCCAAATTATAATCAATGTTCTATGTATTATACGTAGTACTAGCAAGATGCCCATGCGTTCCACAGAACATCAACATGATCAAGGGGAGGCCTAATTTTCAAATATGGAGAGGGGTGTGGGTATCTTTTTTCAAAATTGCCATAGTTCCCTTCCTATCTGTCAGATATAAATCAGACGGCCTATATTGCAGGATAGCAGGCACACCATCATCAACAACTCCATTTTTTATAAGAGTATAGATAAAATATATTATATGTAGTATAACATGTTCATAACCACACCATGCGTATCACCGTTATATATATACACACATGTGTCGGTTTAAAACACTATGATAAAATCTTCAAATATCCAAATTCGCTTTTTATAATGAAGTATTATCTCTATTCGTCTTTTACACCCATACAATGCTCTTATCTTTGTAGCTAGCGCTAACTTTCTCTCATGCATGCACACGCCTGCATCACTCTCACCCTCCCTCAACATTCTCTAGCTCCATCGCGCAAATTCGTCTTTTCACTTTAGGTCGTTCACCCATGGTGTGTGTAGGCCCCCCAACTCTTTCTTTACGGCACACATCGATCGATATGCCTCTCTAGCTAGGTGTGCCTAGCACAAACACAAGTTTTCCCTCTTATCTTATCACCGTCCATGCCTCACTCCCACCACTCTTTTCATCGATCTCGTACTCGCATACTCCTTCCCCCTCGATATATTATGCCTCTCACACCACCTCCTAGATGCATCCCTCTCTTTCTATCCTTCTCCCCGTGCCTCATTTGCTTCTAACACACACATGCATGTATACGATTGATCTCCCAACATATACCTAGGTCGACTTTAACTATGCCCCCCCCATCGATCGACGTACCTCACAAGTTATGCCTCTCCTTTCTATGACAAAGGATGATTGATCTTCCTATGTAGTTACGTCTGCTTACCACAGCCATATCATCCCCCCTCATCATTCGTGAATGCCTCCTGACCCGTCTCTCACACGCACGTGCACAGACAGGTAGCCATCCCCTCTTTTATTGATATTGCAGGCGTGCCCTCCGTTTGTCTAGCAAGCCTACCCCACCATTTGTTAGAAGCAACTCCACTACCATCCCTCCAACACTCTAGCTCTGTCTCTCTCCCAACCTTATTCCTCTCCTACATATATGCATGGATGTCGATCGATCTCCCTTAATACATGAGGTAGATCGATCTCCCTTAATACATGAGGTAGGCCTCTCTCCTCCTCCACACATATACCAGCCATTGTACCTTTATAGTTAATTAGGCCTCCCTCCCCCCCCCCCACCACACACCAATAGTCGAGCATTGTAGGTAGGTATCCATGCCACAGAGACAAACTGCACATGTCCCCTATCACGTTCCAGTAGGCCAGCCACTCTATATCTTTGACGTGGGCACACAGAAATTCGATGGCACTCTTTATCGATCGCGTGCGCACACACACACACATCATCCCTCTCTTCGATTCCATGGACACCTCAAGCCGATGATACCTCCACTCTCTTCTCGTGGATCGCCCCCTCTATATATATGATATATCCAGGACTCTATTTCACACACATTGCATATGTTGCATTTTTTGATTGACCCCCCCCCCAAAAAAACTCTCACGAACCCACACACTATATCTCTCTATGTTTGTACCTCTCTCACACAACCCCATGTAGGTGGTGTATGTATACAAGAAGAGAATAGGTGCACCGTGCACGTACTCACGCTTCGTGCCCAGCCACACCCGCACGGGTACATGGTGGAGCTCATTTCTGTACGAAATGGCAGCCCACGTGCTAATTTGAATACGAGTAGCGGTTGTTTACCTACGGAGGTTGTGTACCACGTGTGCACGAAACAAAGTTCGACTTGATGCGTTGGCGCGTTATTTTTAAAAAAAGTTATATCGCTCAATGGCACGTACACAGAATATAAAACGATTTTTATGGAGAAAAAGGTAGTCCGCTCCACTATATACAATAGAGCATGCCTGCCTGTTTTGTGTCTCTTTAGACTATCTCACACAAGGCTTCGGTGGCCTCTCTCTCACCGTTGGTCACTGATCCGGCCGCATCCCGTCCGCTGGCGGAAAGGGAGGAAGTACATCGTTTCTTTGTTCGATGGCGCCGAGGCAGTATGTCCCGATCCGTCCCCTCTTTTATTGATATTGCAGGTGTGCCCTCCGTTTGTCTAGCAAGCCTACCCCACCATTTGTTAGAAGCAACTCCACTACCATCCCTCCAACACTCTAGCTCTGTCTCTCTCCCAACCTTATTCCTCTCCTACATATATGCATGGATGTCGATCGATCTCCCTTAATACATGAGGTAGATCGATCTCCCTTAATACATGAGGTAGGCCTCTCTCCTCCTCCACACATATACCAGCCATTGTACCTTTATAGTTAATTAGGCCTCCCTCCCCCCCCCCACCACACACCGATAGTCGAGCATTGTAGGTAGGTATCCATGCCACAGAGACAAACTGCACATGTCCCCTGTCACGTTCCAGTAGGCCAGCCACTCTATATCTTTGATGTGGGCACACACAAATTCGATGGCACTCTTTATCGATCGCGTGCGCACACACACACACACATCATCCCTCTCTTCGATTCCATGGACACCTCAAGCCGATGATACCTCCACTCTCTTCTCGTGGATCGGCCCCTCTATATATATGATATATCCAGGACTCTATTTCACACACATTGCATATGTTGCATTTTTTGATTGACCCCCCCCCCCAAAAAAACTCTCACGAACCCACACACTATATCTCTCTATGTTTGTACCTCTCTCACACAACCCCACGTAGGTGGTGTACGTATACAAGAAGAGAATAGGTGCACCGTGCACGTACTCACGCTTCGTGCCCAGCCACACCCGCACGGGTACATGGTGGAGCTCATTTCTGTATGAAATGGCAGCCCACGTGCTAATTTGAATACGAGTAGTGGTTGTTTACCTATGGAGGTTGTGTACCACGTGTGCATGAAACAAAGTTCGACTTGATGCGTTGGCGCGTTATTTTTAAAAAAAGTTATATCGCTCAATGGCACGTACACAGAATATAAAACGATTTTTATGGAGAAAAAGGTAGTCCGCTCCACTATATACAATAGAGCATGCCTGCCTGTTTTGTGTCTCTTTAGAGTATCTCACATAAGGCTTCGGTGGCCTCTCTCTCACCGTTGGTCACTGATCCGGCCGCATCCCGTCCGCTGGCGGAAAGGGAGGAAGTGCATCGTTTCTCTATTCGACAGCGCCGAGGCAGTATGTCCCGATCCGCGGTACACGCCGTTCTCTCTGACCAAGCTCTGGCGCGGTAGGTCCTACGCCACCTGCTCGCTGCCGTAGTATGGGCAGATTCTGCCCACCGCCGCTCACCTAGTTACATCCCGACGACCTCCAGGTATCCCCTCCGGCCTTGCTCCACTGCCCGTCTTCCCACATTGCTGCATGTGGATCTTCCATAGTTCTTTGCCCAAAACGTAGCTCGTCCGGCATACTTTCCATATTGCAATCTCGTCCTCACACCGTTTTAGACAAACACAACGTGTTGTTATCTTCCCTTAGGACAAGGAATATGCTTCTTTTTTGTCGTCGCATGTGTCATCAACTGTTATTGGCGAGTAATTGTTTCCTTTCTACCTCTTTTTTGCAAACAGGGCTATCCATTTCACCTTGTTGCTATTGCGACCTTTTGGTGAACTGCACAAATCACTTTTTTCTTAAGAGTGTTCTGTGCAGTTGTACTAAAAAGTCACAAGGCAACGTCTCTACATTTCAGTGCGACTGCACAAAGGGAGATTGGTTTTGCTCTATCCTCCCCATCCAACTCCGAGCCTAATCTTCTCCAACTAGTTAGTCTTAAGAGAGACTGCAAAGGTGACCGGCTTCTTTTTGTGTGTTTATTGTTTCATCAGTATTCCTCTATTATCGTAATCACACTTAATATCTTTGGAACAGGGACGCTCAGCTCTATTTTAGTGGAACTACACAAAATGATCGAAATATTGCATGCTCCAGACAGCTACTTTTTTTCCCAACATGCCTTGTTGATTTAGACATAGCTGGGGGGACGTTGCTGCCAATGAAAGCATGGATCGATTTTAATTTAACACCTTCTCACAACTTTGTCCTCAGTTGTGATGTAAATATTAGCTTTGATCTTCTAATAATTGAGATGCATTAGCAAGGAAGTTAGTTTTTTATTGTTTCCGAAAGAGCATCAATCGCAAGACACATGAAACAAAAGCTGAAAGCTCACACCATTGTACAATTTCATGTCGCTGGAAAATTATTTGTATAGTACGTCAATAATGTAAACAAATGCTGGAAGCTTGATAGCATTGCCAGAAGCCTCTTCAGCATCCGGGTCCATGTGCCATGCACAAAATTATACTCCTTCGTTCCTAAATATTTATCTTTTTACAAATTTCAAATGGGCATATTTTAGAGTGTAGATTCAGTCATTTTGCTTCGTATGTGTACTCCCTCCGTTCCTAAATATTTGTCTTTCTAGAGATTTCAACAAGTGACTGCATACGAAGCAAAATGAGTGAATCTACACTCTAAAATATATCTATATACATCCTTATGTAGTAGTACATTTGAATCTCTAAAAAGACAAATATTTGAGTAGTCACTCGTTGAAATATCTAGAAAGACAAATACTCCGGAGTATATTTAAGAACCGAGGGGGTAGTGCACAACCACATGGGAGACTCAGCCCGGTCATTGTGCCGCATTAATAGTGAGTAATGAGCAGTCAAATCATAAGCCCCACCTTTCCCATTGTAAGTTGCTCGGAAGAAGCAACCATCAATGCGCTCTTCTTTGAATCCGCTCATACAACTCCATCCGTCACCATTTATAGAGCGCGCTACAGAAAAAGAAAAAATCTCTGGGATCAAGGCGACTAGCGATCGGCCTGAAAAATAGCATGGGTAGTTATAGCACGGCGTCTATTACTAGAGGAAATAATGCGTACACACATGCATGCAGTGCTTCCACCCCGGGTACACACATGCATGCACTTACTCCACTCCGTAGTAGTACATCGAGAGAAAATTGTGGACTTGATTGCGGTTACCACGCCCTAATTAATTGAGCATTAAACCAAACGCGTCTAAAGTCTCTCTGGTGGTGGAAATGCATTGAGAGAAATGAATCATAATGAAGCGTGCCCTGTAAACTATGACGGAGGGAGGAGTAGTATGAAGGTGCAAAACCAAGTACGCGTATGGCCAATCGGTCAACGCACCTCCTCTTGGCATATCACTGACATGTGGGACTGGAGTGTGAGCAAACCGATCTCAATTGACGGCAAAATGGCCAACCCGCCGTTCCTTGAGTGAGACGAGGAGCGAGAACACACAGACAGGCTCACACGGAGGCCAAGATATATTCGAGCATGGTTGATCGATATCATCATTACATGTTGGGCTGCCGTTTTCCGCCCTTCTCCAGAATAAACGTGTACTTTATCATAGATTAAAAAAAATAAGAGTACACACGCTCCACCATGCGGTTCTAGTAGTAGTACTAGTAGTACTACTAAACCTTGCGCTTGGATCTTCGCCTCTTCGTGAAGTCGAACAATGATGGTACTCCGCATGTTGGGTACTACAGTATATGCCTCTGACAATCTGACACCGAATGGACTGATGCATGTCCACCGCCTGGGCAAGGGTAGGTTGCATTAGTCAAAAGGCGTAAGCGAGCTTCACCCTGTCCTGCAAGCTTCTCCTTGTTCTGCGAGTTGACGGGACACACCAAAAAGTAGTGCTAGTCCATACTCCCTTCTTTCCGGTTAATATGGCTTAATCTTTTTTGCGGGTAAATGAGAGAGCTTTATTCATATATAAGCATTCTTAGGACGATCAGCCAAGACACTGGTCACTAGGAAGCGAGGTACCCTACAAAAAAAGAAGTAGGAAGCGAGGTGTTTCATCAAGCCAGCTCTCGGCCACATTCAAACTGCAGCAAGCACAGTTCGCACAAAGATGCGCCGCAAGGTTTGTTGACCTGTTTACATGCTGAGTAACAAAAAAAGAGGAAATATTACCGAGTGCTCCTATTTGTAACAGGATATGAGCCAGAATTAAGCGAGAATTTTGGCGAGTGTTCCATGCAATCAACTTCCATTATCACATGCGAGAACCCTCGAAGAGAACCAAACGTGTTGAAGATTGCTTTATCACATTTTAAAAATATAACAAGAGTGCAGACGCTCCTCCATATGGTTGCCTGTAGACTATAGTAGTAGTACTAGTACTAGTAAACTTTGCACTTGGTTGTTCGCCTCTTCGGGAAGTCGAACAATAATAGTACTAGTATAGTGTATGCTTCTGGCAATCTGACACCGAATTAACTGTTGCACGTCCATCGCCTGAGCGAGGGAGAGCTTGAATTAGTCAAAAGTTTCTCCTTGTCCTGCGAGCCACCACGCGCAAGCTTCTCCCGTCCTGCAAGCTTCGCCTCATTCGGCAAGTTGACGGGACACAACAAAGTAATGCTAGTCCATACTGCCTCCTCTCCGGTTAATATGGCTTAATTTCAAATGAGATAAATACACTGTCTGTCACTATATATTTGTAAAAATACGGTCAATGGACTTCACAATACGCTCATTGCGCTCAATATATACATTTTCCGGTGTTTATACGGTCACTAGCTCACCCTGGCAGAGCATGTGTGTGCATGCACGTGTAGGCTGAGCACTTGAGCGTGACCGTGTGTGTTCCGTCGTGTGCTCGGACATGCATGCATTAAGGGCGTCGCGTGGTTTTTGCATCCATGTGTATGTGTGACTGTTGCATACACGTAGGGGGAGTACGTGTAGGGGCCACTAAGGAGCAGTCAAATCACACAGTAAGTTAGTCGAAAGAAGCAACCATCATTTAACTCTTCAATGACATGTACGCAATATAAAATGGTTGATATGGAGAGAAAAAGAAAACCACTATATATACATTAGCAGGAGCCTAAGCTACAAGCCTGCTTGCTTGGGTTGCTCTCTTCACAAGCATAGAACGACGGTGGCCACACCGCTAGTCACATATCCGGCCTGATCCAGCAGCTGGGGGAAGGGAACAATGTTTTGCATAGACGCAGTCGACATCGGCAAGGGAGAAAACCCACAGTCGGTGCATCCCAATCGGGGGTCACCGCGGTATGGGCCAATGCCGCATCCCAGCCACCCTTCTAGCTACAGCCCGACGTCCTAGGTAGTACATCTTCCTTCTGGAGCCGGCTTGCTCCACTGCCGCAGCTCCCCACTTAGCTCCATCTCCATGTTGATCTTTCTCTACTTCTACCGTCTTCTACGTACTTGTGATGAGTTTATATCTCATGAACTAGTGCCAATACTATTATTCTAATCATACTTCTTCAATATCTTTACCATCAGGGATGCTCAGCTCAATTTTAGTGGAACAGCACGAAAGCATCGTATGATCCGAGGGTGCCAGCCGTCTTTCCTTCGACAGGTTCTACCTAGCCAGGAAATTAAATCCTGTTTAGGGTTTAGGGTCTAAGTCGTAGTGACCCCATCAGTAGTTTTTCTTTCGTACATGCCCTGGATATGTCTCCAACGTATCTATAATTTATGAAGCAATCATGTTGTTTTATTATCTGTTTTAAATGATTATTTGCTTTAGTATACACTTTTATATTACTTTTGGGACTAACCTATTAACCGGAGGCCCAGCCCATATTGTTGTTTTATTGCCTGTTTCAGTATTTCGAAGAAAAGGAATATCAAATGGAGTCCAAACAGAATGAAACCTTCAGAAAAATTATTTTTGGAACAGAACCAATCCCAGGAACTTGGAGTGCAAGCCAGGGTATCATTAAGGAGGCCACGAGACAGGGGGCGCACCCACCCCCCTGGGCGTGCCCTTCCCTCTCGTGGGCCCCTCGAGGCTCCCCCGACCGACTTCTTTCACTTATATAAGCCTACATGCCCTAAAAACATCGAATATCAAGATAGATCGGGAGTTCCGCCGCCGCAAGCCTTTGTAGCCACCAAAAAGCTCTCGGAGACCGTTCTGGCACCCTGCCGGAGGGGGGATCCCTCACCGGCGGCCATCTTCATCAACCTGGCGCTCTCCATGACGAGGAGGGAGTAGTTCACCCTCAGGGCTGAGGGTATGTACCAGTAGCTACGTGTTTGATCTCTCTCTCTCTCTCGTGTTCTCTCTCGTGTTCCCTCTATGGCACAATCTTGATGTATCCCGAGCTTTTCTATTATAGTTGGATCTTATGATGTTTCTCCCCCTCTACTCTCTTGTAATGGATTGAGTTTTCCCCTTTGAAGTTATCTTATCGGATTGCGTCTTTAATGATTTGAGAACACTTGATGTATGTCTTGCCGTGCTTATCTGTGGTGACAAGGGAATATCTTGTGCCATTTGATGTATGTTTTGGTGACCAACTTGCGGGTTCTGCCCATGAACCTATGCATAGGGGTTGGCACATTTTTTCGTCTTGACTCTCTGGTAGAAACTTTGGGGCACTCTTTGAAGTACTTTGTGTTGGTTGAATAGATGAATCTGAGATTGTGTGATGCTTATCGTATAATCATGCCCACGGATACTTGAGGTGATAATGGAGTATCTAGGTGACATTAGGGTTTTGGTTGATTTGTGTCTTAAGGTGTTATTCTAGTATGAACTCTATGATAGATTGAGCGGAAAGAATAGCTTCATGTTATTTTACTATGAACTCTTGAATAGATAGAACAGAAAGGATAACTTTGAGGTGGTTTCGTACCCTACCATAATCTCTATGTTTGTTCTCCGCTATTAGTGGCTTTGGAGTGACTCTTCGTTGCATGTTGAGGGATTGTTATATGATTTATATATGTTATTATTGTTGAGAGAACTTGCACTAGTGAAAGTATGAACCTTAGACCTTGTTTCCTACCATTGCAATACCGTTTACGCTGACTTTTATCATTAGTTACCTTGCTGTTTTTATAATTTCGGATTACAAATACCTTTATCTACTATCCATATTGCACTTGTATCACCATCTCTTCGCCGAACTATTGCACCTATACAATTTACCATTGTATTGGTTGTGTTGGGGACACAAGAGACTCTTTGTTATTTGGTTACAGGGTTGTTTGAGAGAGACCATCTTCATCCTACACCTCCTACGGATTGATAAACCTTAGGTCATCCACTTGAGGGAAATTTGCTACTGTCCTACAAACCTATGCACTTGCAAGCCCAACAACGTCTACAAGAAGAAGGTTGTGTAGTAGGCATCAAGCTCTTTTCTAGCGCCGTTGCTGGGGAGGTGAGTGCTTGAAGGTATATCTTTAGATCTTGCAATCGAGTCTTTTAGTTTCTTGTTTTATCACTAGTTTATTTTATAAAAGAAAATTACAAAACAATGGATTTGAGTTTGTCTCATATGCTTCATCTTTTTAATATCTTTCATGAGAATGATGGAAAGGAAAATTGTGCTCAAGTGCTAGAAGAAGAATGCATTAGAATGTTTGGTACTGGATCTTTGTATGATGAGCATGATTGCAATGTTGTTAGTATGAATTCTTTGAATACCCATGATGCTAATGATATGCAAAGCCACAAGCTTGGGGATGCTATGTTTGATGAATATGATATTTTTTTGTCCCCCAAGTTTTGATGAGAATATTTATTATGATGAAAGCATGCCTCCTATTTATGATGATTATATTGATGAATGTGGATTTGGAAGAGTCTCAACTTTATTTAGTGATGATTCCACTATTTCGGAAGAGGTCCCAATTGATTATGAGAACAAAGTTGCTATTTATGATGATTATTGTGATGACTTGTATGCTATAAAGAATAAAAATAACCATGAAACTTGTCATCATGATTTTAGTTTTCAATTGGATTATGCCTCACATGATAATTATTTTGTTGAGTTTGCTCCCAGTACTTTTAATGAGAATAAATTTGCTTATGTGGAGAGTAGTAAAATTTCTATGCGTGTAGATCATGAAAAGAATGCTTTAGGTGCTGTTTATATTGTCGAATTCATTCATGATGCTACTGAAAATTATTATGAGGGAGGAACACATGCTTGTAGGAATTGCAATAATGTCAAGTTTCCTCTCTATGTGCTTCAAATTTTGAAGTTATGCTTGTTTTGCCTTCCTATGCTAGTTGATTATTGTTCCCATAAGTTGTTTGGTCACAAAATCCCTATGCATAGGAAGTGGGTTAGGGTTAAATGTGCTAGTCATATTATTCATGATGCTCCCTTTATGTTTCAATTCTTATCCTTTATGTGAGCACCATTGAAATCATAATGCCTAGCTAGGGGCGTTAAACGATAGCGCTTGTTGGGAGGCAACCCAACTTTATTCTGGTTCCTTGATTTTTGCTCCTGTTTAGTAATAAATAATTCATCTAGCCTCTGGTTAGATGTGGTTTCATGTTCTAATTAGTGTTTGTGCCAAGTAGAACCTTTGGGAAGACTTGGGTGAAGTCTTTGTGATCTTGGTGTAAAAAACAGAAACTTTAGCGCTCACGAGATTAGCTGCCATTGTTTACTGGAGAGTGGTTTTAGGTTGATTCTTTTTGAAGATGATTAATAGATAAATTCCTCAGGTCCACCAATTTATTTCATAATTTTTGGTGTTCTAGAAGTATACGTTTGATACAGATTACTACATACTATTCTGTTTTTGACAGATTCTATTTTCATTGTGTTGTTTGCTTATTTTGATGAATCTATGGCTAGTATGTAAGGGTATGAACCATAGAAAAGTTGGAATACAGTAGGTTTAACACCAATATGAATTTAGAATGAGTTCATTACAGTACCTAAGTGGTGATTTATTTTCTTATACTAACGGAGCTTACGAGTTTTGTTTTGAGTTTCGTGTTGTGAAGTTTTCAAGTTTTGGGTAAAGATTCGATGGACTATGAAATAAGGAGTGGAAAGAGCCCAAGCTTGGGGATGCCCAAGGCACCCCAAGGTAATATTCAAGGACAACCAAGAGCCTAAGCTTGGCGATGCTCCGGAAGGCATCCCCTCTTTCGTCTTCGTTCATCGGTGACTTTACTTGGAGCTATATTTTTATTCGCCACATGATATGTGTTTTGCTTGGAGTGTCATTTTATTATGTTAGTATTTGCTTGCTGTTATTTAGAATAATGTATTAAATCTATATTTTCAATAAAAATGTCAAGGATAGCCTTTACCATGCTTATTTTGCAAGTATACATGTTGCTGTTTGAAAACAGAAAGTTTACCAATGTTGCAAAAATTCCCTAGAAAAGTCAGAGAGTGATATAATGTTGAATCTTTTTGCATGATGAGCTATGATAAACCTTCTACAGCATAGCATTTTTCTCATAATTGTTGGAGTTAGGGAAGTATGATGAATCTTGTATTCTTTACAGACTATACTGTTTTGGCAGATTGTTGTTATGGTTGCATTGTTTGCATATGTTTGCTTGTTTAATGATTCTATTTGAGGATAGGAATATTAAATATGCAGAGACATTTAGTATTCAATGTTGAATAATAATCTTAGTGATTTGTTACAGTAGAAAATGATAAGGTTTTGCATTGGTTTATACTAACCTATCTCACAAGTTCTTGTTGAGTTTGGTGTGCATGAAGCTTTTGATAAAAAGAGAAACCATGATATGAGAGGAATTAAGGAGACACAAAAGCTCAAGCTTGGGGATGCCCAAGGCACCCCAAGATAATATTTCAAGAAGTCTCAAGCATCTATGCTTGGGGATGCCCCGGTAGGCATCCCACCTTTCTTCTTCAACAACTATCGGTTAGTATCGGTTGAACCTAAGTTTTTGCTTCTTCACATGAGTTGTGCTATCCTTGCAATGTCATTTTATTTTTCCTTGCTTGCTGTATGAATACAATACCAAGATCTGAAATTATTTAATGAGAGAGAGTCTTCACATAGTTGCATAATTATTTAACTACTCATTGATCTTCACTTATATTTTTTTGGAGTAGCTTGTCATTTACTCGTGTACTTCACTTATATCCTATGAGTAAATGGTTGAATGAGTTGAATGTCATAAATCTGAAATTATATATGCCGCATTTGCTTATCCCATGGGGAGTAATAACTTCACATATAAGAAGTAGAGTTGTAAATTTATTGACGGTTAGTGAGCATTGTATTAATCATTTGAACAATTCATGAAAGAATATTGAAGGAAGAGAGATTTCACATATAAATATATTATCATAGACATCTTTTATAATTGTGAGCACTCATTAAGTATGACATGCTAAAGAGTTGATGTTGGACAAGGAAGACAACGTAATGGGTTATGTTTTCTCACATCTCAGTTAAAGTATATTGTCATGGATCATTCAAACATGTTGAGCTTGCATTTCCCCCTCATGCTAGCCAAAAATTCCTAGCACCAAGTAGAGATACTACTTGTGCTTCCAAATATCCTTAAACCCAGTTTTGCCATGAGAGACCACCATATCTACCTATGGATTGAGTAAGATCCTTCAAGTAAGTTGTCATCGGTGCAAGCAATAAAAATTGCTCTCTAAATATGCATGACTTATTAGTATGGAGAAAATAAGCTTTGTACGATCTTGTTATGGAAGCAATAAAAGCGATGGACTGCATAATAAAGGTCCATATACAAGGGGCAATATAAAGTGACGTTCTTTTGCATTAAGATTTTGTGTATCCAACCCTAAAAGCGCATGACAACCTCTGCTTCCCTCTGCGAAGGGCCTATCTTTTACTTTGTCTTTTACTTTATGCAAGAGTCAAGGTGATCTTCACCTTTCCCCTTTTTATTTTATCCTTTGGCAAGCACTTTGTGTTGGGGTGATCCTGATATATATATATATATATATCCAATTGAATGTACGTTAGCATGAACTATTATTGTTGACATCACCCAAAGGTGAATACGTTTGGAGGCAACATTATAAGGCCCTATCTTTATTTGTGTCTGATTAAAACTTCATAACCACAAGTATTGCGTGAGTGTTAGCAATTATAGAAGACTATATGATAGTTGAGTATGTGAAGTTTGCTAAATCAAAGCTCTGACATAGAACCTTCCTGAAAATAGGATGAATTGCAATTGTTTGATGACTAAGAATGAAGTTTGCTAGTTTTCAAGAAAGTTTATGGTCTATGCTTTAACATGTGAATAGCTTGTTACTTGAAAAGTTTTATGAGATTCTAGTAAGGTGATTGAAATTGTCATTGATCAAACTTGTGCACCTCTAGCATTCACACTTCATAAATTCTTTCTTTATCATTTACCTACTCGAGGACGAGTAGGAATTAAGCTTGGGGATGCTGATACATCTCCAACGTATCTATAATTTATGAAGCATTCATGCTATTTTATTATCTGTTTTAAATGATTACGGGCTTTATTATACACTTTTATATTACTTTTGGGACTAACCTGTTAACCGGAGGCCCAACCCATATTGTTGTTTTATTGCCTGTTTCAGTATTTCGAAGACAAGGAATATCAAACGGAGTCCAAACGAAATGAAACCTTCGGAAAAGTTATTTTTGGAACAGAACCAATCCCAGGAACTTGGTGTGCAAGCCAGGGGATCATTGAGGAGGCCACGAGACAGGGGGCGTGCCCACCCCCCTGGGCGCGCCCTACCCTCTCTTGGGCCCCTCGAGGCTCCCCCGACCGACTTCTTTCGCCTATATAAGCCTACGTACCCTAAAAACATCAAATATCAAGATAGATCGGGAGTTCCGCTGCCGCAAGCCTTTGTAGCCACCAAAAAGCTCTCGGGAGCCCGTTCTAGCACCCTGCCGGAGGGGGGATCCCTCACCGGTGGCCACCTTCATCAACCCGGCGCTCTCCATGACGAGGAGGGAGTTGTTCACCCTCGGGGCCGAGGTATGTACCAATAGCTATGAGTTTGATCTCTCTCTCTCTCTCTCGTGTTCTCTCTCGTGTTCCCTCTATGGCACGATCTTGATGTATCATGAGCTTTGCTATTATAGTTGGATCTTATGATGTTTCTCCCCCTCTACTCTCTTGTAATGGATTGAGTTTTATCCTTTGAAGTTATCTTATAGGATTGAGTCTTTAATGATTTAAGAACACTTGATGTATGTCTTGCCGTGCTTATCTGTGGTGACAATGGGATATCATGTGCCACTTGATGTATGTTTTGGTGACCAACTTGCAGGTTTCGCCCATGAACCTATGCATAGGGGTTGGCACATGTTTTCGTCTTGACTCTCCGGTAGAAACTTTGGGGCACTCTTTGAAATACTTTGTGTTGGTTGAATAGATGAATCTGAGATTGTGTGATGCTTATCGTATAATCATGCCCACAGATACTTGAGGTGACAATGGAGTATCTAGGTGACATTAGGGTTTTGGTTGATTTGTATCTTAAGGTGTTATTCTAGTATGAACTCTATGATAGATTGAGCGGAAAGAATAGCTTCATGTTATTTTACTACGAACTCTTGAATAGATAGAACAGAAAGGATAACTTTGAGGTGGTTTCATACCCTACCATAATCTCTTCGTTTGTTCTCATCTATTAGTGGCTTTGGAGTGAGTCTTTGTTGCATGTTGAGGGATTGTTATATGATCTATCTATGTTATTATTGTTGAGAGAACTTGCACTAGTGAAAGTATGAACCTTAGGCCTTGTTTCCTACCATTGCAATACCGTTTACGCTCACTTTTATCATTAGTTACCTTGCTGTTTTTATAACTTCAGATTACAAATACCTTTATCTACTATCCATATTGCACTTGTATCACCATCTCTTCGCCGAACTAGTGCACCTATATAATTTACCATTGTATTGGGTGTGTTGGGGACACAAGAGACTCTTTGTTATTTGGTTGCAGGGTTGTTTGACAGAGACCATCTTCATCCTACACCTCCTACGGATTGATAAACCTTAGGTCATCCACTTGAGGGAAATTTGCTACTGTCCTACAAACTTGTGCACTTGCAGGCCCAACAACGTCTACAAGAAGAAGGTTGTGTAGTGGACATCAGCTCTCACAACTTTTGTCTTTAGCTGTGAAGTAAATATTGGCTATGATATGCGAATCATTGAGATGCATCAGCATGCGTGTTAGTTTTCCTTTGTATTTGATGGAATGTTGTAATGGGGCAACCTTGGAGTAGGAATGAAAATGGAGTGGAAAGTTTCTATTTTTCAGGAGAAAAAATGGAAACGGAGAGAAACCAACGTTTCGTTTTGTTGGATCGCGCATCGAGCAAAACCAACGTTTAAATCACGTCTGTCGCGTTCGTGTCTCACCCTCCTCCACGGCTCGACCCCACATGGTCGCTCGGCATGCCACTCACCGCAAACCGAGTATACGATAAATTTCCCGTCGGCTTGTCGATGGATCGCGCCATGGAGTACTAGCACTACTGGAAGAGATTGGTGAGTTGGGGGAGGACAGCTAGCTGTAGCACGGCCTCCCAAGAACTTTTTACATGGATGTTGTGGCCGGCTATTGCGACCTTTGAATGCGGAGCAGTCGCGTGCACCAGGAAGCGGCGCGGGCAACGCTCTCTGGGCCGGCGCGTCGCTTCAATGCCGGCGCCAGTGAGAGGTCGCGTCCGCTCTGGCCGGGCATGAATGTGGTACTGGCCATTTCGGGCAGGAAGCACGCGCGAGTGATGAAGAGGGTTCGGGTTGGTCAAGAGCGGCCGTGGCAGCGGTCCGGACGCCCGCAAACAAGAGATGTTGTATGTTAATATTGCTGTGTATATAATTAACAACGTAAATAATGTGCCAGTTGGACAAATATGATTGGAGATGGAGATGGAAATGGAATTTTACGTAAACACGGATATACATGTCTATGTCTATGTGTGTGCGCGCTACGACTCTCGTGACCTGGAAGCGGGGGCATGTTTTGATCGAGTTTTTTTCTTGGTACGTTAAAAAATTGCCCGCCAGTTTTCGTTTCTTTTTTCCGGGAACGCATGTATTCTATTTAAAACCACTGCTATGGAGAGTTTTTTTACTCCATTATAGCCTCTTGTTTGATAGAGTTTCTCGCGTCTCGCTCTCTCACCCTCTCCATATCAAAACAAGATGACAATGTCCACTCTATCTCTCTCCTCACCGGTGGTCACAGATCCGGCTGAATCCCGTCTGTTGCGGGAGGTGAGGAGGTGCAGCGTTGACATTGTTGCCGTTGGCGATGGAGGAAGCCAATGCGCCCTGTCCTCTCGGAGCTGGCGCTGGCGCGGACGAACGTCCTCCGTGCCCTTGTTCTCTACCATCGTGTGGGTAGATCCCGCCCGCCCGCCTAAGCGACATCTCGCCCACTTGAGGTATAACTTCTTGTACTGGTCCAGCTCCCCAGGTTGCTGCATGCGGGCTTTCTTCTCCCCAGCTCCCCATGTATAGTAGCTAGGGTTCATCGCCTGGTCCAACATCACCTACTATTATAGAGGAAATGCCACTCGAAAAGTTGTCCTGATTTATGCCTCGGTGGAGGTAGACATGTTGTTACAACAAAAAGTACATGGTGGTTGTGCGGTCATTGTCCATATGCTCCTATTGCTGCTGCTAATCTAATACTATCACTGGTTAAATGAAGAAATGCTTTTTTTCTCGGGTATCCTGGTTTAGTTCCCATCAAGATAATCATGATGCTTCTGTTTGTTGGTGTACTTTTCATTAATTCTTATTGACAATTGAGATGCCGTTGTTAATCTTGTAAAACAAAGTAATAACACTATATCCCTTTTTTATATTTTTGGAAATAGCGATGCGTATCTCCATACCCGGGCATGTATTCCTCAATTTTAGTGGAACTGCACAAAATTGGATGGCCATTGTTGTTCCGCCTCACTGTCCTCTACCACGTGGTTCTTCCTTCCTCGAGCTTGATTACTGAGAAGAAACAGACCACAGTGAGGATTTGTTGAACTTCATAGTGTTGGGGAACATAGTAATTTCAAATAAATTCCTACGCACACGCAAGATCATGGTGATGCATAGCAACGAGAGGGGAGAGTGTTGTCCACGTACCCTCGTAGACCGTAAGCGGAAGCGTTATGAAAACGCGGTTGATGTAGTCGTACGTCTTCACGATCCGACCGATCCAAGTACCGAACGTACGGCACCTCCGAGTTCAGCACACGTTCAGCTCGATGACGTCCCGCAAAATCTGATCTAGCAGAGCTTCACGGCAGAGTTCCGTCAGCACGACGGCGTGATGACGGTGATGATGTTGCTACCGATGCAGGGATTCGCCTAAGCACCGCTATGATATGACCGAGGTGGAATATGGTGGAAGGGGGCACCGCACATAGCTGGGAGAGATCAATAGATCAACTTGTGTGTCATGGGGTGCCCCTAGCCTTAGTACAGAAAGGAGGAGAGGAGGGGAGGGGCCGGCCCTCTCTATGGCGTGCCCTGGCGAGTCCTACTCCCACCGGGAGTAGGATTCCCCCCCTTCCATGTAATAGGAGTAGGAGTCAAGGAAAGGGAAAAGAGAAGAGAAGGAAGGAGGGGGCGCAGCCCCTCCCCCTAGTCCAATTCGGACTAGGCATTGGGGGGTGCACGGCCTGCCTCTCTCTCTCTCTTTCCCTTAAAGCCCAATAAGGCCCATATACTCCCCGACGAATTCCCGTAACTCTGTTGTACTCTGATAATTACCCGAATCACTCGG
Source organism: Triticum aestivum (assembly GCF_018294505.1). Classification (NCBI taxonomy): domain Eukaryota; kingdom Viridiplantae; phylum Streptophyta; class Magnoliopsida; order Poales; family Poaceae; genus Triticum; species Triticum aestivum. Next base: position 66,560,484 of record NC_057801.1, read on the forward strand.
AACTTCTCCGATGTCCGAATATAGTCGTCCAATATATCGATCTTTACGTCTCGACCATTGCAAGACTCCTCGTCATGTCCCCGATCTCATCCATGACTCCGAACTACCTTCGGTACATCAAAACACATAACTCATAATATAAAATGTCACCAAACTTTAAGCGTGCGGACCCTACGGGTTCGAGAACTATGTAGACATGACCGAGACACGTCTCCGGTCAATAACCAATAGCAGAATATGGATGCTCATATTGGCTCCCACATATTCTAGGAAGATCTTTATCGGTCAAACCGCATAACAACATACGTTGTTCCCTTTGTCATCGGTATGTTACTTGCCCGAGATTCGATCGTCGGTATCTCAATACCTAGTTCAATCTCGTTACCGGCAAGTCTCTTTACTCGTTATGTAATGCATCATCCCGCAACTAACTCATTAGTCACATTGCTTGCAAGGCTTATAGTGATGTGCATTACCGAGAGGGCCCAGGAGATACCTCTCCAACAATCGGAGTGACAAATCCAAATCTCGAAATACGCCAACTCAACAAGTACATTCGGAGACACCTGTAGAGCACCTTTATAATCACCCAGTTACGTTGTGATGTTTGGTAGCACACAAAGTGTTCCTCCGGTAAATGGGAGTTGCATAATCTCATAGTCATAGAAACTTGTATAAGTCATGAAGAAAGAAATAGCAACATACTAAATGATCAAGTGCTAATCTAACAGAATGGGTCAAGTCAATCACATCATTCTCTAATGATGTGATCTCGTTAATCAAATGACAACTCATGTCTATGGCTAGGAAACTTAACCATCTTTGATTCAACGAGCTAGTCAAGTAGAGGCATACTAGTGACACTTTGTCTGTCTATGTATTCACACATGTACTAAGTTTCCTGTTAATACAATTCTAGCATGAATAATAAAAATTTATCATGAAATAAGGAAATAAATAATAACTTTATTATTGCCTCTAGGGCATATTTCCTTCAGTCTCCCACTTGCACTAGAGTCAATAATCTAGTTCACATCATCATGTGATTTAACACCAATATACATATCTGTATATGATTAACACCCATAGTTCACATCGTCATGTGACCAACACCCAAAGGGTTTACTAGAGTCAATAATCTAGTTCACATTGCTATGTGATTAACACCCAAAGAGTACTAAGGTATGATCATGTTTTGCTCGTGAGAGAAGTTTAGTCAACTGGTCTGTCACATTCAGAGCCGTGTGTATTTTTCAAATATTCTATGTCTACAATGCTCTGCACGGAGCTACTCTAGCTAATTGCTCCCACTTTCAATATGTATCCAGATTGAGACTTAGAGTCATCTGGATTAGTGTAAAAGCTTGTATCGATGTAACTCTTTACGACGAACTCTTTTATCACCTCCATAATCGAGAAACATCTCCTTAGTCCTCACTAAGGATATTCTTGACCGCTGTCTAGTGATCTACTCTTAGATCAAAATTGTACTCCCTTGCCAAACTTAGAGCATGGTATACAATAGGTCTGGTACACAGCATAGCATACTTTATAGAACCTATGACTGAGGCATAGGGAATGACTTTTCATTCTCTTTCTATTTTCTGCTATGGTCGGGTTTTGAGTCTTACTCAACTTCACACCTTGCAACACAGGCAAGAACTCCTTCTTTGACTGTTCCATTTTGAATTACTTCAAAATCTTATCAAGGTATGTACTCATTGAAAAATCTTATCAAGCGTCTTGATCTATCTCTATAGATCTTGATGCTCAATGTGTAAGCAGCTTCACCGAGGTCTTTCTTTGAAAAACTCCTTTCAAATACTCCTTTATGCTTTCCAGAAAATTCTACATTATTTCTGATGAACAATATGTCATTCACATATTCTTATCAGAAAGGCTGTAGTGCTCCCACTCACTTTCCTGTAAATACAGGCTTCACCGCAAGTCTGTATAAAACTATATGCTTTGATCAACTCATTAAAGCATATATTCCAACTCCAAGATGCTTGCACCAGTCCATAGATGGATCACTGGAGCTTGCACATTTTGTTAGCACCTTTAGGATCGACAAAATCTTCTGGTTGCATCATATAGAACTCTTCTTTAAGAAATCCATTAAGGAATGTAGTTTTGACATCCATTTCCTAGATTTTATAAAATGTGGCAATTTGCTAACATGATTTGGACATACTTTTAAGCATCGATACGAGTGAGAAAATCTCATTGTATTCAACACCTTGAACTTTGTCAAAAACCTTTTTCGACAAGTCTAGCTTTGTAGATAGTAACACTACTATCAGCGTCCATCTTCCTCTTGAAGATCCATTTATTTTCTATGGCTTACCGATCATCGGGCAAGTCAATCAAAGTCCACACTTTGTTCTCATACATGGATCCCATCTCAGATTTCATGGCCTCAAGCCATTTCGCGGGATCTGGGCTCATCATCGCTTCCTCATAGTTCGTAGGTTCGTCATGGTCAAGTAACATGACCTCCAGAACAGGATTACCGTACCACTCTAGTGCGGATCTTACTCTGGATGACCTACGAGGTTCGGTAGTAACTTGATATGAAGTTACATGATCATCATCATTAGCTTCCTCACTAATTGGTGTAGGAGTCATATGAACAGATTTCTATGATGAACTACTTTCCAATAAGGGAGCAGGTACAGTTACCTCATCAAGTTACTTTCCTCCCACTCACTTCTTTCGAGAGAAACTCCTTCTCTAGAAAGGATCCATCTTAGCAACAAATATCTTGCCTTTGGATCTGTGATAGAAGGTGTACCCAATAGTTTCCTTTGGTTATTCTATGAAGACACACTTCTCCGATTTGGGTTCGAGCTTATCAGGTTGAAACTTTTTTACATAAGCATCACAGCCCCAAACTTTAAGAAACGACAACTTTGGTTTCTTGCCAAACCACAGTTCATAAGGCGTCGTCTCAACGGATTTTGATGGTGCCCTATTTAAAGTGAATGCGGCTGTCTCTAATGCATAAACCAAAAACGATAGTGGTTAATCGGTAACATACATCATAGATCGCACCATATCCAATAAAGTGCGATTACGACATTCGGACACACCATTACACTGTGGTGTTCCATGTGGCGTGAGTTGTGAAACTATTCCACATTGTTTTATATGAAGGTCAAACTCGTAACTCAAATATTCTCCTCCACGATCAGATCGTAGAAACTTTATTTTCTTGTTACGATGATTCTCCACTTCACTATGAAATTCTTTAAACTCTTCAAATGTTTCAGACTTGTCCTTCATTAAGTAGATATACTCATATCTGCTCAAATCATCTATGAAGGTCAGAAAATAACGATACATGCCACGAGAATCAACACTCATTGGACCGCATACATCGGTATGTATTATTTCCAACAAGTCAGTAACTCGTTCCATTGTTTCGGAGAACGGAGTTTTAGTCATCTTGCCCAAAAGGCATGGTACGCAAGCATCAAATGATTTATAACCAAGTGATTCCAAAAGTCCATCTTAATAGAGTTTCTTCATGCGCTTTACACCGATATGACCCAAACGGAGTGCCACAAATAAGTTGCACTATCATTATCAACTTTGCATCTTTTGGCATCAATATTATGAATATGTGTATCACTACGATCGAGATCCAACAAACTATTTTCATTGGGTGTATGACCATCGAAGGTTTTATTCATGTAAACAGAACAACAATTATTCTCTGACTTTAAATGAATAACCGTATTGCAATAAACATGATCAAATCATATTTATGCTCAATGCAAACACCAAATAACATTTATTTAGGTTTAACACTAATCCCGAAAGTATAGGGAGTGTGCGATGATGATCATATCAATCTTGGAACCACTTCCAACACACATCGTCACTTCACCCTCAACTAGTCTTTGTTTATTCTGTAACTCCTATTTCGAGTTACTAATTTTTAGCAACCGAACAAGTATCAAATACCCAGGGGCTACTATAAACACTAGTAAGGTACACATCAATAACATGTATATCAAATATACCCTTGTTCACTTTGCCATCCTACTTATCCACCAAATATTCAGGCTATTTCCGCTTCCGGTGACCATTTCCTTTGTAGTAGAAGCACTTAGTTTCAGGCTTTGGTCTATCTTTGAGCTTCTTCATGGGAGTGACAACTTGCTTGCCATTCTACTTGAAGTTTCCCTTTCTTTCCCTTTGCCCTTTTCTTGAAACTAGTGATCTTGTCAACCATCAACACTTGATGCTTTTCTTGATTTCTACCTTCACCGATTTCAGCATCACGAAGAGCTCAGGAATAGTTTTCGTCATCCCTTGCATACTATAGTTCATCACGAAGTTCCAGTAACTTGGTGATGGTGACTAGAGAACTCTGTCAATCACTATCTTATCTGGAAGATTAACTCCCACTTGATTCAAGCGATTGTAGTACCCAGACAATCTGAGCACATTCTCACTGCTTGAGCTTTTCTCCTCCATCTTTTAGCTATAGAACTTGTTGGAGACTTCATATCTCTCAACTCAAGTATTTGCTTGAAATATTAACTTCAACTCTTGGAACATCTTATATGGTCCATGACGTTCAAAACGTCTTTGATGTCCCGATTCTAAGCTGTAAAGCATGGTGCACTAAACTATCAAGTTGTCATCATATTAAGCTAGCCAAACGTTCATAACATCTGCATCTGCTCCTGCAATAGTTTTGTCACCTAGCGGTGCATCAAGGACATAATTCTTCTATGCAGCAATGAGGATAAATCTCAGATCATGGACTCAGTCCGCATCATTGCTACTATCATCTTTCAACTTAGTTTTCTCTAGGAACATATAAAAAACATAGGGAAGCTATAACGTGAGCTATTGATCTACAACATAATTTGCAAAATACTATCAGGACTAAGTTCATGATAAATTAAAGTTCAATTAATCATATTACTTAAGAACTCCCACTTAGATAGACATCCCTCTAATCATCTAAGTGATCACGTGATCCAAATCAACTAAACCATGTCCGATCATCACGTGAGATGGAGTAGTTTTCAATGGTGAACATCACTATGTTGATCATATCAACTATATGATTCACGCTCGACCTTTTGGTCTCAGTGTTCCGAGGCCATATCTGCATATGCTAGGCTCGTCAAGTTTAATCTGAGTATTCTGCGTGTGTAAAACTGTCTTACACCCGTTGTATTTGAACGTAGAGCTTATCACACCCGATCATCACGTGGTGTCTTGGCACGAAGAACTTTCGAAATGGTGCATACTCAGGGAGAACACTTATACCTTGAAATTTAGTGAGAGATCATCTTATAATGCTACCATCAATCAAAGCAGAATAAGATGCATAAAAGATAAACATCACGTGCAATCAATATAAGTGATATGATATGGCCATCATCAACTTGTGCCTTTGATCTCCATCTCCAAAGCACCATCATGATCACCATCGTCACCGGCACGACACCTTGATCTCCATCGTATCATCGTTGTCGTCTCGCCAACTATTGCTTCTACGACTATCGCTACCGCTTAGTGATAAAGTAAAGCAATTACAGGGCGATTGCATTGCATACAATAAAGCGACAACCATATGGCTCCTGCCAGTTGCCGATAACTTCGTTACAAAACATGATCATCTCATACAATAAAATATAGCATCATGTCTTGACCATATCACATCACAACATGCCATGCAAAAACAAGTTAGACGTCCTCTATGTTGTTGCAAGTTTTATGTGGCTGCTACGGGCTGAGCAAAAACCGTTCTTACCTACGCATCAAAACCACAATGATATTTTGTCAAGTTAGTGTTGTTTTAACCTTCAACAAGGACCAGGCGTAGCCACACTTGGTTCAACTAAAGTTGGACAAACTGACAGCCGCCAGCCACCTATATGCAAAGCACGTCGGTAGAACCAGTCTCGCGTAAGCGTACGCGTAATGTCGGTCCGGGCCGCTTCATCCAACAATACCGCCGAACCAAAGTATGACATGCTGGTAAGCAGTATGACTTGTATCGCCCACAACTCACTTGTGTTCTACTCGTGCATATAACATCTATGCATAAACCTGGCTCTGATGCCACTGTTGGGAAATGTAGTAATTTCAAAAAAAATCCTACGCACACGCAAGATCATGGTGATGCATAGCAACGAGAGGGGAGAGTGTAGTCCATGTACCCTCGTAGATCGTAAGCGGAAGCGTTATGACAACGCGATTGATGTAGTCGTACGTCTTCACGATCCGACCGATCCAAGTACCGAACGTACGGCACCTCCGAGTTCAGCACACGTTCAGCTCGATGACATCCCGCGAACTCCGACCCAGCAGAGATTCACGGCAGAGTTCCATCAGCACGACAGCGTGAAGACGGTGATGATGTTGCTACCGACGCAGGGCTTCGCCTAAGAACCGCTACGATATGACCTAGGTGGAATATGGTGGAAGGGGGCACCGCACATGGCTGGGAGAGATCAACAGATCAACTTGTGTGTCATGGGGTGCCCCTAGCCTCAGTATATAAAGGAGGGGAGGAGGGGAGGGGTCGGCCCTCTCTATGGTGCGCCCTGGGGAGTCCTACTCCCACCGGGAGTAGGATTCCCCCCTTCCATGTAGTAGGAGTAGGAGTCAAGGAAAGGGAAAAGAGAAAAGAAGGAAGGAGGGGGCGCAGCCCCTCCCCCTAGTCCAATTCGGACTAGGCATTGGGGGGCACGCGGCCTGCCTCTCTCTCTTTCCCTTAAAGCCCAATAAGGCCCATATACTCCCCGGCGAATTCCCGTAACTCTGCGGTACTCCGATAATTACCTGAATCACTCGGAACCTTTCTGACGTCTGAATATAGTCGTCCAATATATCGATCTTTACGTCTTGACCATTTTGAGACTCCTCGTCATGTCCTAGATCTCATCCAGTACTCCGAACTACCTTTGGTACATCAAAACACATAACTCATAATATAAGTTGTCACCAAACTTTAAGCATGCAGACCCTACGGGTTCGAGAACTATGTAGACATGACCGAGACACGTCTCCGGTCAATAACCAATAGCGGAACCTGGATGATCATATTGGCTCCCACATATTCTACGAAGATCTTTATCGGTCAAACCGCATAACAACATACGTTGTTCCCTTTGTCATCGGTATGTTACTTGCCTGAGATTCGATCGTCGGTATCTCAATACCTAGTTCAATCTTGTTACCGCAAGTCTCTTTACTCGTTATGTAATGCATCATCCTGCAACTAACTCATTAGTCACATTGCTTGCAAGGCTTATAGTGATGTGCATTACTGAGAGGGCCCAGAGATACCTCTCCGACAATTGGAGTGACAAATCCTAATCTCGAAATACGCCAACTCAACAAGTACATTGGAGACACCTGTAGAGCACATTTATAATCACCCAGTTACGTTGTGATTTTTGGTAGCACACAAAGTGTTCCTTCGGTAAACAGGAGTTGCATAATCTCATAGTCATAGAAACATGTATAAGTCATGAAGAAAGCAATAGCAACATACTAAACGATCAAGTGCTAAGCTAACCGAATGGGTCAAGTCAATCACATCATTCTCTAATGATGTGATCCCGTTAATCAAATGACAACTCATGTCTATGGCTAGGAAACTTAACCATCTTTGATTCAATGAGCTAGTCAAGTAGAGGCATACTAGTGACACTTTGTTTGTCTATGTATTCACACATGTACTAAGTTTCCGGTTAATATAATTCTAGCATGAATAATAAACATTTATCATGAAATAAGGAAATTAATAATAACTTTTTTATTGCCTCTAGGGCATATTTCATTCACATAGGTGCCTCACCCAAACTGTCGGTGTACTAGAGTAGGGGTACCCTAGTATCCCGAACTTGGGCACGAGCAGTTGCAGCACCCCGCGGCAAAGCTTGTCGGGTGACCGCCAAGGTCCTCCGTGGTTCCTTTGGAGCCATTCAAGAACAAAGTATTCAAGCCAAGGAGACAAGGCCCCGGCAAGAGAAGCTTGCCGGGAAGGCCAACCAAGGCATCTCAAGGAACTCGCCGCGATGCGCCACGCGTCCCGGCGAGGCCCGGTGAGCGACAAGCTTCCGGACGCGACAAGACAACGACCGCGGCAAGGCGCTTGCCGCGGCAAGCTACCACTCTGTACCCGCGCTCCAGCACATCCACCAACGTGTCGCCCTGGGGCCTTTCCAGACGCGCGTGGAAAGAGGCTGTGTAGCCAGCGGTGCGCGGTGGCAAGCGACGCTGACAAGACTGCCATCATGGCGAGCGGTGGCGTCCCTGACGGTCCTTTTTTGCACTATTTAGGTGACACAGACAGGCATTTAATGCCTTTGTCCCCTGCCGTCAGGGTTAGGTATGATACACTGTACAGGTAGTTGTACCAACCACAATTCCTTTTTCCATTTTTACCCTTGTCTATGTTGCCACCTGTCGGTGACCCCTTTAGCATATAAAAGGAGGCCCATGCGCAATGTAGAGAGGGTTCGGGAGGGCAGAAAAACACTCACGCTCGATCTCGTTAGCAGCTAGTGTGTACTGTAGCACTCAGCGCTCCCGAGCAAGAACTCAATACACTCAGACATGCAGCAGTAGGAGTGTTATCTCTCCGGTGAGCTCCGAAGCTGGGTAAACTGCTCGTGTGCTTCGCCTCGATCCGCTCTTCGTGCGATCTCCGCCCCCCGCCGAACCGAAAGGGGCTCGGTCCGCCGATCCCACAGGTGTTCGTGGATTAGTTTCCCCCACATCTTTGGCGCGCCAGGTAGGGGGCGTCGAGGTTGTGTGAACCTGATCCGGCGTTCACACGAGCTAGATCTTCATCTTCTTCATCGACATGCCACCGAAGATGAAGGCTTCGGCGGCAGCTGTTCCGTCCACGTCGATCCCACCACCACCGGAGCAAACGAGTGGTGGGGTAGACACCGGCGGAAGAACGGGCATCGACGAGGGAGCTCACGGTGCTACCAGGTCCAAGGACAAGGCTGCGCAGACCTCGGCGTCCGTACACGCACCGCGCCCATCTCAGGAGGCGCAGGACCGACAGCGTCATGGTATTCGCAGTGCCATACGTTTGTTGGACCAAGATCGAGCTGGTGGATCTCGGGGTGCTCAAGACCAGCAAGCACGCCAACATGCTAGCACGAGCGAGACACGGTCGCCTGGACGGGATACTGCTTCTTCTAACATAATTAGAAGTCCGAGCATATCCCGCTCCTCACACCGTTCGCCACTGCCGCCCACCACTCCAGCAGAAGCTTTGGCGCGAGCTCAACTGCTCCTGGATTACCCTCCAACGGCAGACAAGATCGATGGATGGAGGGCCACCATTCAGAGTCTCATCGGCTTCGCCAACGGCGACACTCCATGGCAGCCGAGTACATCCCTGCCGCGGCAGGACTACCAGGCACGAGCCGATGGCGACGAAACCGGTGGGGGTGCAACCACCATGCACTCTCCACCCTGAAGGCCAAGATCGCCGACTCGCCGGATCCACCTCGACAGCGACTCCACCGCATCATCAGATCCACGAGCTCGTCGCGATCAGCGCCAAGTTCTTCACGAACGACAGCAAGAAGACGCTCGTACTCGCATCAAGCGCTGAAGAGAAGCGCGGCGTCAATCGGACCAGCGCGCTGGGCCCTCTATCGACATGCATGCACCAGGGGAACCAGACGACTTGCCGTACGCGGTAGGTTGCCCTGCGTTCACTCGTGAGTTGCGGCAAGTCCAGTGGCCCAGCACGAAGAATTTCAAGCCAGACGTACCAGAGAAGTACGACGACAAGTCGCATCCGTCGGAGTTCCTCAGCATCTACACCATCGCGGTGCAAGCTGCCGGGGGGCGGGACGACAAGATCCTGGCCAACTACTTCCCGCTGGTGCTCAAGCCCAATGTCAGATCCTGGCTCATGCACTTGCCGGACAACTCCATATCCTCCTGGGCAGACCTATGCCATCAGTTTGTCGGCGCCTTTACAGGCGGCCACAAGCCTCATGGCCAAGAGAGCGATCTTCATTTGCTCGCCCAGAAGGAAGGAGAGCCCCTGCGCAAGTACATTCAGAGATTCAGCCGCGTACAGCACAACATCCCAGATATCCACCCTGTCGCGGTAATCAGCGCATTCCATCAGAACGTGCAAAACCGCAGGATGCGGGAGGAGATGGCGATGTGCAAGATCAGAGACGTCAGTGAGCTATATGCCCTAGCCGACAAGTGTGCACGTGCTGAGGAAGGGAGGAAACTCCCCGGAGAGAATATAGGAGCAGGAGGATCTGATACTGAGGAGACTGCCCCGGCAAAGAGAAATTGGCGGCGGAACAACAGGAAAAAGAAAGGCAAAGATGTGCTAGTCGTTGAGCAGTCCGGCAAAGGAGGTGGCGCCAAGAAAGCCAAAGCTGGTAGCTCCGGCGAAGAGATTGCCGCAGGCACCAACTACCAGGCTGTGGCGGTCGCCGACAAGCAGGACGGCACCAACAAGCAGTACTGCAAGATCCACCGCACCAAGGGCCATGACCTCCAGAGCTGCAAGAAGGTCGAGTAGCTTGTCGAGCAGCAAAAGGCTGAGTACGAGCAACGCGACAAGGAGAAGGCCCAGGAAGGTGCTGGAGGAGCCGGCAAGAAACGCCCCGGCCGAGGAGGAGGCCGCGGCAAGGCCAAGCAGCGGCAAGGAGACAGACCTCCCCGCGGACGCGACAAGGATGAAGATGACGACGACGATGAAGATATGGATGATGACGATACCGATGAGCAGGAGTTCCAGAAAGCCACAGAGGTCCTGTGCGTTGACGGCGGTGCTTCTCTGAATACTTCACACGCCAGCTCAAGCAGTGGGTGCGGGAAGTCAATGCGGCAGAACCACCCGTCGAGTCACGCAAGCCTCTGAAATGGTCCAGCACTCCTATCATCTTTGATATTGAGGACCACCCTGATCGCATAACTTCGGTCGGGTGCTTGGTGATGTTGGTTTCACCGACTATCCGCAACCTCAAGGTCACTAAGATGCTAGTTGACGGCGGGGCCGGCTTGAACCTGATCTCCTCCGCGGTACTCCAGAAACTCCAGATCCCTGACGGCGAGCTCGAAGAGACCGGCACATTCCAAGGAATCAATCCGGGCAGGAGCAAGCCAAAGGGAAAGATCACGTTGCCTGTGACATTTGGCAGCAAGTTGAACTTCAGGACTGAGAGGGTCACTTTTGACGTTGCTGACTTTCCGTTGCCTTACAATGGGATACTCGGCCGTCCAGCACTCGCCAAATTCATGGCAGCCTCTCACTATGCATACAACATGCTGAAGATGCCAGGCCCGATAAGTGTCATCTCTGTCCCTGGCGACAAGAAGGATGCTCTTATCTGCGCTGACAAGATCTACCGGGAAGCAGCAGCCGCAACAGATCGCAAGTCACTTGCCGTTGAAGCTCCCGGGGCGAAGAAGAAGACCAAGTCCGGCAAGAGTTCTGATGCCCACTCCAGCAAGCGCACCTCTTCGGAGTGCTGCTCTACCGTCGAGGACGCACCATCGAGCTCCACCGGCAAGTGTAAGAAGACAATGGCAGCTCCACCAGAGACCAAGAAGGTGTCCGCCAAGGAGGATAGCACTGGTGGTACCTTCACCATCAGTGCCACTCTCGACCCTAAATAGGAAAGCGCGCTCATTGCTTTCCTGCGGGCGAACGTCGACGTATTTGCGTGGCAACCGTCTAACATCCCCGGTGTTCCCAGGAAAGTAATCGAGCACCATCTTGCCATCTGTCCTCATGCGCGGCTCATCAAGCAGAAAGTCAGGAAACAGGCAGTGGAGCGCCAAGAATTCATCGCAGAAGAAATCAAGAAATTGGAAGCAGCAGGCCTTGTCAGAGGAGTGCTCCATCCTACGTGGTTGGCCAACCCTGTAGTCGTGCGCAAGGCAAACGGGAAATGGAGGCTTTGTATCGACTTTACCGATGTCAATAAAGCTTGTCCCAAAGACCCATTTCCCTTGCCGCGCATCGACCAGATTGTTGACTCCACGGCCGGATGTGACTTGCTTTCATTTCTTGATGCATACTCAGGATACCATCAGATCTTCATGGCAGAAGAGGATGAGGAGAAGACCGCATTCATCACCCCATGTGGCACATACTGTTTCGTATGGATGCCTTTCGATTTAAATAATGCTGGTTCAACATTTGCAAGGGTAGTCCGTGACGCTTTTGAGCCGCAAATACACAGAAATGTGGAAGCCTACATGGATGACATAGTGGTCAAGAGCAAGGACAAGGCGACTCTGATTCAATATTTAGACGAAACCTTTGCAAATCTGCGCAGGATCAACCTCAATCTTAACCCCGAGAAGTGTGTGTTTGGAGTCCCCTCCGGCAAGCTTCTCGGGTTCTTCATGTCTCAGTGGGGAATTGAAGCCAACCCCGACAAGATCAAGGCCATTGAGCAGATTGAAGCACCAAAGCGCGTCAAGGATGTACGAAGACTTGTCGGTTGCGTAGCTGCTCTCAGCAGGTTTATCTCTAGGTCTGCTGAGCACGCCCTGCCATTTTTCAAAATATTGAAAAAGGCAGGTCCAATGAAATGGACTCCGGAAGCGGAGGCTGCACTGCAGGACTTAAAGAGATACCTGTCCTCCACTCCAACACTTGTCGCACCTAAGCCACAAGAGAAGTTGCTGCTATATATAGCGGCAACCAATCAAGTGGTTAGTGTTGCGTTAGTAGCGGAGAGGGAGGCGGATGATGAGCCAGCAACCACGGCAGATGCATCCGGCGACAAGCAGGGGACTTCACCGGCAAGCTCTGGTCCCGACAAAGATGGGTCTGTGCAGGCGCGTGAGAAGATGCAGAAAAGAATGGTGCAGCGCCCAGTTTACTTTGTCAGTTCCCTTCTGCAGGGGGCTAGGTCAAGGTACTCTGGTGTGCAGAAATTGCTTTTCGGCCTACTCATGGCCTTGAGAAAGCTGCGCCATTACTTCCAAGCACATGAGATCACAGTCGTCACTCATTTTCCGCTGAAGAGGATACTGCAAAATCCAGAAGCAACAGGCAGGATTGTCGAGTGGGCACTGGAACTGTCAAGCTTTGGCCTCAAGTTTGAGAGCACTTCAACTATCCAAAGCAGAGCATTGGCGGAGTTCATAGCAGAATGGACGCCAACACAAGATGAAGAAATTCCAGAAACAAGCATCCCCATCGAGGAAGCAAGCAAAGAGTGGCTGATGTACTTTGATGGTGCCTTCTCGCTGCAAGGCTCAAGTACGTAGTCCAAATGCACTTTCCCAAGGAGCAAGCAACGAACAATACTGCAGAGTATGAAGGTTTGCTTGCTGGTCTCAGGATCGCAGCAGACCTTGGGATCAAGAAGTTCATTGTCAGGGGTGACTCACAGCTTGTCGTTCGCCAAGTGAACAAGAATTATCAGAGTCCGTTGATGGAAGCTTACGTTGATGAAGTGAGAAAGCTAGAAGAGCACTTTGACGGCCTACAGATGGAACATGTTCCAAGAGCTCAGAATGACATTGCCGATGGCCTGTCGAAGTGCGCCGCACTTAAGTTACCTGTGGAACCAGGGATCTTTGTGCTCAGACTGACTCAACCGTCTGTAACGCCATCAACTGGACAGAGCAAGAAGAGGAAGTTGATTTCCGGTGACTATTTTCTGGCAGAGCTCCCCGAAGCCGCCGCCAAGAAGGTCCTCAAGATCAACACCAAGGGTGCTGAGGAGCAGTCTGCTCCGGCAAGCCCTAGGGTTTGTTCCGTTGAAGCAGACGCTCCCGACAAGTTTTGCTCCGGCAAGCTTGCCGGGGAACGTCAAGCTCCGGCTGAGCCGCAGGTTCTCGCCGTAGAAGCGGATGTTCCCGCAGCAGCAGATGTGCCTTTAGTCCTTGTTGTCGAGCCGCAAGCTCCAGCATGGGCACAGCAGATTGTCCGTTTCCTTCAGACAGGAGAACTTCCCGAAGAGCAAGAAGAAGCGGAAAGAGTAGCCCGGCAGTCAAGTATGTACCAGTTTGTCGACAACACACTGTACAGAAGAAGACTCAACGGCGTGAAATTGAAGTGTATTCACCGGGAAGACGGACAAAAGCTGTTGGCAGAGATACATGGAGGCATATGTGGTCACCACATTGGCGCAAGAGCACTTGCCGGCAAAGCGTTCCGGCAAGGTTTCTTTTGGCCGACAGCCCTCCAGGATGCAACTGCACAAGTAACCAAGTGTGAAGCGTGCCAGTTCCATTCCAAGCAGATACACCAGCCAGCTCAAGCTCTCCAGACGATCCCTTTATCCTGGCCATTTTCGGTCTGGGGGCTCGACATCCTCGGCCCCTTTCCCCGAGCTGTCGGGGGCTTTGAGTACTTGTACGTTGCAATCGACAAGTTCACAAAGTGGCCGGAAGTGGAAGCAGTGAGGAAGGTGACAGCACAGTCAGCAGTCAAGTTCTTCAGGTCGATTGTTTGCCGCTTCGGGATCCCTAACAGGATCATCACCGACAACGGCACGCAATTCACGAGCCGCACCTTCATGCAGTACGTCCAAGATCTTGGCGCCAAGGTCTGCTTCGCTTCTGTTGCTCATCCGAGAAGTAACGGTCAAGCGGAGAGGGCGAATGCTGAAGTGCTGCGCGGGCTCAAGACCAGGACTTTCGACAGGCTGCACAAGTGCGGAAAGAACTGGATTGAGGAGCTGCCGGTGGTTCTTTGGTCGATCAGGACGACGCCAAATCGAGCCACTGGCCAGACACCTTTCGCTCTAGTCTATGGAGCAGAGGCAGTTCTCCCCACGGAACTCGTATACGGGTCACCTCGAGTGCTCGCTTATGATGAGCTTGAGCAAGAGCAGTTGCGACAAGATGACGCGCTGCTCCTTGAGGAGGACCGTCTTCAGGCCGCTGTACGAGCTGCTCGATACCAGCAAGCTTTGCGCCGCTACCATAGCCGCAAAGTTAATGCCAGAAGTCTCGAGGAAGGCGACCTTGTTCTTCGGCGCGTTCAGTCCGCCAAGAATTCCAACAAGTTGACGCCGAAGTGGGAAGGCCCTTACCGGGTGAAACGAGTCACTAGGCCTGGCGCTGTCCGCCTTGAGACCGAAGATGGCATTCCGGTGAGCAACTCCTGGAACATTGAGCATCTTCGTAAGTTTTACCCGTAAGGCGCGGTTGCCGGAACCTGTTCCGGCAACCACCTTTTGTACAAGTCTTGCCGATGTTGCATGTAATCCTTTGTACGAAGCCGGGCGCAGACCCCGTGCATAAGTAAAGCTCATGTGCTCCGCACATCTTGTCAATTTCATGCTTTCTACTTTCCTTTGCATGCATTATCTGACACTTTGTGCAGCGCCTACCCCCGGTAAGCAATAACGAGCCGTAAGGCTCCATATCTTTATTTTCTCTTCTTTCTCTTTCTCAAGGAAAGGAAGGTTCCCTCGCCCACAAGTTTGCCGGGGGGAAAGGAGAAGATAATGGTGTGGACCAAGCGTCGTTCGAGGAAGTTTCGCCTTACCGGGAAGCAAACGACAGAAAAGCTAAGTTGCTAAAGTTTGAGCAATCAGTTTTAAAATTTTTAAGTTATCTTCCTCGAACGACCGTGCTTTGTATGGAAAACCTGTGCGCGGAGGAACCAACTCGTAGCTAGTTGCGCCCTTACTTTGTTTCGAGTCCGCTCAACAACTTAAGTGAGCTGCGACTAGTTGCGACAAGGTTTCTTGTCGGTAGCGGCACCGCCAGCAGGCTGCTGACGTCCCGCACTCAGCGCTCGCGGCTAAGGTGCCTGCGCCGACAAGTTCCCTAAAAGCGTAGGGCAAAAACATACAAAGGAAGGAATCAAGTAAAGGAAATAACATAGCAATCGCTACCCAAAATAGAGTCATATTACAAGATAGCTTGTCGCAGCTCTAACAGATTGTTCTCATAACATGACCAGCAGTGACAAGAAAAAGAGAAAACGGGCGGCCTAATCTACCCGATCGCCCTCAACCCTCTTGATCCCGCTCACCTTGTCCACAATGGGTGCGACAAGGGTCTTGAGCGCTTCCAGATCAGCATCCGGCGGCAAGGTCCTGAGGACGTTGGTGAGGTTGAGGCCTGGGTTGCGGAAGGCAACCTTCACCAGCACCTTTTGAAGAGCTCCCGCGCAGATCTTGCGTGACTCGTCGGCCAGCTGCTTTGGGATCTTCTCCCGGAGTCGCTGGAGGGCCGTCGCCATGCCTTTGAAGAACAAGCTGAGCTTGGCACTGGGTTGGAGGTGCACATCGGAGGAGTACCCGAGATCCTCCATCCCCAGCTGCGCCAGCTCCCTGTCGATGGCTGTGGCAACATCCACGAGACCCTCCGTCCAGTGCTCCACATTCTCCCTAAAAGTGTTCTGGGCGGCGGCAGCACTCGCCAGCAGCGCCTCATCGGTCTTGATCTTCTCCGTCAACGCCACCTCCCGCTCCCTGGCGCTGTCCAGCGTCTGAGTCAAAGTAACCAGCTTCAACTCAAGATCTGCGTTGGAGTCCTTGGCGGCGCTAAGCTTTTTGCTCCTCTCAGCGAGACAACCCTGCAGCTCGCCATGAGCGGCGGCGTCCTTCTCGTGCTCACGCTTGAGCGCAGCAAGCTCCTCGCCGCTTGCCTTGAAATCAGCCTCCAGCTGCGCCATCTTCGTCTCTAGCTCCTTCTTGGCGGCCTCGGCAGCTGCGGCAGCATCCTCTGCTTCCTTGAGAGCCCCGCCAAATGTTTGCTCGCGCGCGGCAAGCTCCTCCTCGTGGCTGTCAAGGTTGACCTTGCGCTGCGCCAACTCGCCTTCCTGCGCAGATAGCTTTTCGGCAACAAGCCGCTGTTGCTCTTCAACTTCAGCCTTCTCGAGGAGGAAGGCTTTCCGCTCCTCGGTGACTTGCTCCCGCTCCTCTGCCAGGGACCGGAGAGCTTCCTGCCTAAGACCCCAGAGCTCCTCCGCGCGCATCTCGATGTCCACTCCCGCCTTCGCGACAAGCGCTTCTCGGGATACCAGCTTGGCCTGTCGGGCGCGGTAGAGCGACAACAGCTTCCGCAGCAGCTGCTCCTCCTCAGGCTCGCCGCTGCTGCTGCTCGGCGCGTTGACCAGCATCAGCCCAGCGAAGGCGAGCAACTCTTCATCGAAGATCTCTCCTTCGACCGGCGCCCTGGAGCTTGACACCCAGGGGAGCTTGATGAAGATGCCGTCGTCAGCCTTCAAATAGGCGTCGGGTTGGGGCTCTTCGGAGCCTGCCGCTATAGCAGCGGCGGAGGGATCGGCGGTCGGCGTAGCGCCTGATGCTCCTGCGGCCTCGGGGACGTCAGTGCGATCGCCAGATCCCTCGCCAGCTTCTGCGGCGGCAGCTTTGGCGGCCTCTTCGCCGGTGGGATCATCAGCGCCGGCTTCTCCTTCGGTGGCAACAGCGTTGTCGGTATTGCTGCGCGCGTTCTCCTCGCCGGCGACCTCGGTTTCCATCGGCTCCGTGGCAGATGGATCTGACGAACGGAAAAAGGGGAAAAGTCAAGCAAATATCCAAAAAGAAAATCAGAAGAAGAAGAACCCCAGGGAAGTTTTTCAAGCAAGAGGATTACCTGTACTAGGATCTGCAGTCATGGTCTCAACCACCGGAGGGTCGCTGGTGCTGTCCCTTGCCAAAGAACTGTCCCTTGCCGGAGAATTCTCCCTTGCCGAAGAATGCTCCCTTGCCGGGGAATCCTTCCTTGGCGGTGTAGTCGAAGCAGATGGCATTTCGGGAGCGTCTTCCGGGCACTCCTGGTGAGGCTGCTCTGCTCCTACACAAACCAACAGTCAGATATCAGCAAAGAAAGAGCACGCATGCGCGCCTGACAGCAGGAAGTAAACCATATACTTACGCTGGGGGCTGCTTTGGGGAATAGTTGCCGGGTCCGGCAAGGTGGTCTCGGACACACCCCCTGCTGTCGCGGTGGGTTCGTCCTCGATGACAATCACCGGGACCTTGGCTCTCTTCGCCGCTCTCTGGGCCAGAGTCCTGAAAAGGAATGGGTTCAGAGTAAAGCAAATCAGACACAAGAAAAAACAGCAAGAATTGAAGAACTACAAGTACGGCAAAGAATCTTACTCTTCTTCTTCCTCGTCGGAGCTGAGCGCGGAGAGATCGAAGTCTGGCTCGCCTCCGGTGCGATGAGGCAGAGGAGTAGGTTCCCTTATCCGCTTGGCAAGAGCAGTAGCGGTGGACCGGGAAGACCCCGCTCCAGTTGCCGCAGCGGCGTGAGGCGCTCCCGCGGCAACAGTGCTTGCCGCGGTAGAGCGTGTCGCACGGCACGGCTGCTGTTGACTCGTCTGCCGCCCCGCTACGTCCCCGGCCTTGCGGAGACGCCTTCTTGGTGGAGCTGGGGGCTCCGCTTGCGGCGAGCTGGCTGAAGGTGGGGAGGAGGAGGAGCCGATCTTCAACGAGTCGCTCGCGCCCTCGGCGGGCTCGCTCGACTCAGCTTCAGGCCCGACAAGCTCTTCCTCGCCGGCAAGCTCCTCTCGCTCGGCAAGGCTTGCCGCCTCTGCTGCCTCTGCCTCCTCTACGGTGAATCCAAACTCGCCCGCGGCAGCTGCTGCCGCCGCCTCTTCCAGCCTAGTGGCGATGCACTGCATCTCCGCATTGGTGGTGTCGCGAGTAAGGCTCTTCTGTTCATCGGAGTGGACCGGCACTTCTACCAAGCCGTCAAAGAACTCCCGCACGACGTCGTTTGCAGGCTCTTGCCAAGTTGGGACAATCCCATGCGAATCGCACAGCGGCATCATTGCACGGATGCGGTCGAGCGAGGAGTTGTTGCACAGCGGAATGACACCCCTCGGCAACATGAACGCTTCGGGATGTTGAGGATCGCGCTTAAACAGTTCCAGGATCATCGCATCCAGTTCCAGGACAGTGAAGTTGAAGTTGAGGCCCGGGCACAGCCTCATGATATACGCCGCATTCTGGAACTCCCAGGCGGGTCTCCTCCTCTCCTGCAGGGGGGCGATGCGGCAGCAAAGAAAATATGCGCCCATGGTGAGCCCGGCAAGCCTGAGGCGTAGGATCCGGGTGACGGCAATCTTCAGCCTATCGTCTTCCGGGGCCACGTTGCTCCAATCGTTACCGTGCGCTACTGGGGCTTAGCGCTGGGCGGTAAATGGCTGCGGGTTCTCCTCGACAATCCAGCACCATTCGGCTCTCCATTCCTCCCACTTGCTGCGGAGCTCTCCCTCCAGATAAGCTTCCTTCTTGCCAGTTCTCGAGATCCAGGCGATTCCGCCGGATAAAGGCTCCCCTCTCTCAACTCGGGGCATAAAGAAGTGGCGGAAAAGAGCTACGTTTGGATAGACTCCGACAAAGTTTTCGCAGAGATGTGCGAAACCTGCCATGGTCAGAACAGCATTGGGGGTGAAGTCAAGGAGGCGGAACCCGTAGGTGTTCATGATGTCGCAGAAAAATTCAGAGAAAGGCGGGCAGAGCCCGCAGTAGAAGAACAACGCAAAGAAAGGGTATCCATTCGGAGCCAGTTCCGAAGCGGCAGCTGGGAGTACCTTCGTAGGCGGATGCGCTCACGTCTCCGTCGACCAGAAGAGGTAGTAGTACTCCCTCAGCTCCTTCGCGGCGAGCTGGGGGGGGGAGATTGCCCGCTCCTTTCGCAGCGCCGCGAGCCGCTGCGCCTCGGCCGACTTCACGACCTTCCCCTTATCGGCTTTCGGAGCCATGGCAGAGGTGGTGGGGGAGATCGACGGTGTTGGTGATGCTGGTGGCGATGAGGGGCGGAGCGCTGCTCTCTTTTAGCTTTGGGAAGAAGGGGGGAGCGGCGGAGATTTCTGAGATTGGAGTAGCAACCGGCGAGATGGGTGAACTGCCCCTGTTTCCCCTGCTTATAAAGAGGGAGGGGGCGGGCGTTCCGTCTTTCCGAATAAAGAAACCACCCATGATCTCTCCCACGACGCCGCATTTGACGCGTGCCGTTCGAGGAGGGCGCGGTGGATACAGAGTGAGATACGGCGTAACCCAGGCCGCGCGTGCCCGTGCCCTGTTTTGGGCCTGGCCCAACAGAGCTCGGCACCGTGTGTGGCCCAGGCCCAGGGGCTCCTGTCGGTGTACTAGAGTAGGGGTACCCTAGTATCCCGAACTTGGGCACGGGCAGTTGCAGCACCCCGCGGCAAGGCTTGCCGGGTGACCGCCAAGGTCCTCCGTGGTTCCTTTGGAGCCATTCAAGAACAAAGTATTCAAGCCAAGGAGACAAGGCCCCGGCAAGAGAAGCTTGCCGGGAAGGCCAACCAAGGCATCTCAAGGAACTCGCTGCGACGCGCCACGCGTCCCGACGAGGCCCGGTGAGCGACAAGCTTCCGGATGCAACAAGACAACGACCGCGGCAAGGCGCTTGCCGCGGCAAGCTACCACTCTGTACCCGTGCTCCAGCACATCCACGAACGTGTCGCCCTGGGGCCTTTCCAGATGCGCGTGGCAAGAGGCTGTGCAGCCAGCGGTGCGCGGTGGCAAGCGATGCTGACAAGACTGCCGTCGTGGCGAGCGGTGGCGTCCCTAACGGTCCTTTTTTGCACTATTTGGGCGACGCAGACGGGCATTTAATGCCTTTGTCCCCTGCCGTCAGGGGTAGGTATGATACACTGTACAGGTAGTTGTACCAACCGCAATTCCTTTTTCCATTTTTACCCTTGTCTACGTTGCCACCTGTCGGTGACCCCTTTAGCATATAAAAGGAGGCCCATGCGCAACGTAGAGAGGGTTCGGGAGGGCAGAAAAATACTCACGCTCGGTCTCGTTAGCAGCTAGTGTATACTGTAGCACTCAGCGCTCCCGAGCAAGAACTCAATACACTCAGACATGCAGCAGTAGGAGTGTTATCTCTCCGGAGAGCTCCGAAGCCGGGTAAACTGCTCGTGTGCTTCGCCTCGATCCGCTCTTCGTGCGATCTCCGCCCCCCACCGAACCGAAAGGGACTCGGTCCCCCGGTCCCATAGGTGTTCGTGGATCAGTTTCCCCGACACAAACTTGATGCCAAATGGATGATGCATCACCATGATGACCTATCGATGCTCATGGTTGCGCCTCATGGTTGCGTCGGCTAGTGAAGCTGATCGATTTTCAATGAAAAACAAGCTTTCTTCCATTAGTGCTCTTTGCTTGTTACCCACAAAGATGATATCCTTCATCAGTTCACCTTGGTTGCGTTGGAGACGCTGTCGTCTTTCATGTTGGTGCAATTTTATCACACAATTGGCTATGAACCAAATGTTTCCTCGAACAAGGATCAACGTTGGTACTAAGAGCATAAGTTTTGTATTGATTTCTAAGCCTTCTCACAACTTTGTCTCCGGCTCCCCTGTAATTTTATTTCTCCAGCTATTAACTTTGATTAAAAAATGGTGTGGACTAAAAACCCAGATGGACGTAGTAGCCCTCCATTTTTATTTACTCCGCATATTAGATTTGACTGAAGTCAAACTTTGTAAAGTTTGACCAAGTTTAGGCTGAACACAACAAACCATAATTATTAGAGAGGACAAACTGTACATACTCTCAAACCTTTCCGATAATTGAAATTTAAATTCTTTATTTGTACAAACTCTCACACGTTTCCGATAATTTTGCGCATGTGTGGTTGTTCACTCAAGGGAGGGTAGTGTACCGCACGTGAAGGAGAGGAAGTGCGACCAGGACACATCAATCGTTAGTTCATCAGAAGTACTCCCTCCCTTCCTAAATATTTGTCTTTCAAGTGGTTTGAAATGGACTACCACATACGGATGTATATAGACATATTTTACAGTGTAGATTCACTCATTTTGCTCCGTATGTAGTCATTTGTTGAAATATCTAGAAAGACAAATATTTAGGAACATAGGGAGCAGTAGTTTTCTTCACTGGTAGGTTAAATAAAGAGTTTTGTTTCATACTTACACAATTTAAAACGATAGTTATGAAGAGAATATGAAAACCACTCCATTATATATTAGTCGTATATACACGAGTACTATATGGACATAGCTTCATTGACTTTAGTGCACCTGCCGTTGGGTTTATGATAGGTGGGCCCAAAATGTGGCTGGCCCACCTGTCATACACCCAAAAGCAGGTGCAGTTAAGGCACCAGAGCTCAGTCTGCACTACAGTATATATATAAGCTGGAGCCTCAGCGCTTGTTTGCCTAGGGTTTGCACTCTCCATACAGTCCCTCGCACTATATATATATATACACACACACACGCTGGAGGATCAGCGTTCCTTTGCTAGGGTTTGCTATATTCACAGTCTCTCACCCTCTCTTACCAGATCTAAACAAGTCTGCGTTGGCCCCTTGTCTCTCTCTCCCCCCTCATAGCTGGTGAAGGAGGCGTCCGGATCCCGTCGCACCGGGAAGGGCAGGAGGTGCAGCATTCACTCTATCTCCTTCAGCAAGGGAGGCAATCGATTGCCGGCTGCGATGTTCTCTTTCACCCAGCGCCTGTACGGGAGGGCCACCGACCCCTTCTTCCTAGCTGTCGTACGTAGTGTGGGCAGATCCGGCCTCCCGCGGCACGCCTTGCCAAATCCCGACGACCCTAAGGTATAAGTTTCTTTGAAGCTTTCGTTGATCTAGCTGCATGTGGATCTTTTTCGATCTGTAGTCGAATCTAGGTCTTGGTTCAAAGAGGAAAGAAGGGTATGGTGGGGTGGAGCATGAATCTAGGACATGGTTCAATGAGGAAAGGAGGGACGGAAAGTAGTATAGACTGGCTATCCAACCGCTTTGTTGGTCGAAAAGGGGAAAAGGGGGTAACCCAGTACACACATCTGTAAGGAACCGATTTCTTTGTTGAAAAGGGAAAGAAACTGGGGGGTCGGGTAGTTTGTGCAGGACTAGATTTGCTGCCCTCACATAGGAAAAAGGTTCAAAGAGAACAAATATGGGATAAACGCAGATATGCTGCTTGGCTACATACTCTGCATCACCCATTTATACATGTGGACGCACGTGGTGCTGGCATGTCCCATACAACTATTTTGATGTTGTTAATCTAAGAATGCCGCCGGAAAATTGAAGCAATGCCACTGTTAAAAGTAAATTACATTTTTTAACGAATGTTGTTTTAAGAGAATGTCTCTGTTAATATGAATCAATGCAACCGTTGTAGAAATGCTACTATCCTACTTTGTTTTCCATCAAGATAAGTTAGATGCTTGTTTCTGTCACTGTTTGTTCCATCCTCCTTTATCGACAAGTAATTGTTTCCTTTTTGCCTATGTTAAAATAGGGGTATCTATTCAACTTGTTGCTATTGCGACATTTTGCTTCGCTACGCGAAACACTTTGCTTGATTTCAGTGCAACTGCACAAAACGAGATTGGATTTCCTATTCATGTTGGTAGATTCATATTTTTATCCTAGTCGTCTCATGAAAGGTCAGTACAGGCCTTCATCCACATGATTATGCAGTGTGCTTTGAGATGTTGTGCTACTTGTATTGGTACTGTTTTAAATAAACGTTGAATTGAAGTTATTGTATTGTTGTCTTTTCCCACTAAGTAGTGAACAAAAATGGGACCAATCCAGACATGATGCTTGTTGCTTTGTTACAACAAACTCTGCATCACCCCCTTTATAAGTAGATGGAAGCACATATAGTTGTTACGCCCACTCTCCCCTGGAACTGTTTATGCTTTTCGTTAATCTAATGCCGCTGGTAAAATTAAGCAATGCCACTCTCAGAATTAACTGCCGAATCTTATTTCAAAATGGCAACACTTGTTAGGGATTTGCGGTATTACCATTTTTGCGGCCGCATGTTTCATCCTCCTTTATTAGCCAGTAATTGATTCCTTTTTTGCCTCTGTTTAAACAGGTATATCTATTCAACTTGTTGCTATTGCGACATTTTGCTTCGCTACGCGAAACACTTATGTTTTAAGAGTGTTTTCTGCAGTTCAACTTGAATGTCACACCGGCAACTTTGCTTAATTTTAGTGGAACTGCACAAAAGAAGATCGGATTTTCATATATGTGTTGGGATTTTGTTCAAATCCTCCTCCCGAGTTGTTTCAAATCTTGGTCAAGAAAGGTCAGTACCAACTTTCATCCACATGATGGTGCAGTGTGCTTTGAGATGTTGTGCTACTTGTATTGGTACTATTTTGGATAAATGTTGAATTGAAGCTATTGAACTGCTGTATTTTACCATTAAGTGAGCAAAAAATTTCCAACCCAGACATGATGCTTGTTTCTTTGTTACAACAAAACTCTGCATCACCCCCTTTATAAGTAGATGGAAGCACATGTTGTTGTTGCGGCCACTCTCCCCTGGAACTGTTTATGCTTTTTGTTAATCTAATGCCACTGGTAAAATTAAGCAATGCCACTCTCAGAATTAATTAACTACTGAATCTTAGTTCAAAACTGCAACACTTGTTAGGGATTGGCGGGATTACCATTTTTGTGTCTGCATGTTTCATCCTCCTTTATTGGCCAGTAATTGATTCCTTTTTTGCCTCTGTTAAAACGAATCAGTCGCATTGTTTTAGGAATGGTACTATCCTGCTTTATAGTTCTTTCTACATGTTTAACCAAGGTATTGTTAAGATAATGTCTCTGTTAAAATGAATCAGTCGCATTGTTTTACGAATGGTCCTTTTCTGCTTTGTCGTTCTTTATACATGTTGAAACAAGGCATTGTTAAGATAATGTCTCAGTCAATATGAATGAATCACACTGATGGAGAATTGTTGCTCTCCTGCTTTGTTTCCCATTAAGATAAGGTAGATCAGTAGATGCTTTTCTTTGGAGTACAAGTCATCAATCGTTATTTCTCGGTAATTGTTTCCCTTATACCTATTGTTGCTTACAGGGATATCAAAATTAAAGATCGGTTTTATTCTGACTTTGATTTTAGTTGAACTACACAAAAGGAGCCAATGTGTCCAAGGCAAACCGCTGCATTACTGGGTCCAGTTGGTTGTTCCACTTTGCAGAAAGAAGTAGTCACTGTTTGCACTACATTACAGAAGGAATGACCGAGAAGCTTTACAGAGTATTATTAGACGCTGGTGGCATGACTAGTCTGCAGAGAGCATAGGCAACTCTACAACACGTGGAATGCACTGGGCAAAAAGTGCCCAAACAAGTACAAGAAGCCGTGACAGGACTCCACGAACATAGGCATTACATATTTTGAATGAGAAAAGTTTGTCAAAGTTTAATCATTGATGTTAGCAAGAAGACATTAGTTTAATATATTGGAATTGGAAAACCTTGTCAAAATTTGCTCATTGATGTTAGCCAGAAGACATGCATTTGATATTTTTGAGTGGGACGCCCTTTGCTGTGAGAAGCATTGATCGTTTTTCCTATTCCTGTGTTCAGTTAGTAAATAGTTACTCTGCTGAGATATTCCTGTGTTAAGAGTTTGTTCTGAATATTGTCTATGTAATGCCAGGCCTTGTGTTTGATTGCAAAGTTGAGCTTGAAATGTTGTGGCATGCGGCATCATGAGTTGTTCACCGTGCCTCCTGGGAATAATGATTCATATTGTTTTGCATGTCGATCTAATGCCAGTGATTTACTTGTTAAGAAGATCATCCTCTTCTGTTGCTTCCGAGCTTAAGAGTCTTATGTTTCATTCATAGCCTATACGACAAGTCGGGTAGGTTAGACGTGAAACCATATGATCTTCCGACCAACTCATCATCTTAAGCCGTGATTGGATCGTCGTTTTCCGACCAAAATCTCTTGTAAAACTGACGCTTGTAAATAAAAGCATATGGTCTCGGGCGAAGCGCTTGGTTGGTCGATTTCGACTAGTAAAATATACACTGGTCTCTCAAATTACACGCCCGCCAGTTTTACTTATAGACCTCGAGCCCTCGGTTTCATTACACCTCTATTTTATGCGTTGTTTCCGATGACGAGTAAATTACACTTGTATCTTAATACAGGTGTGAAATAAACCAGAGCCCCAAGCGCGGCCTTATCGTTTGATGCCGTCTCAGTCTCTCGAAGGTGCTCATAGGTGTCCGATGATCCTGCCTTCCTGAATGAGCAGCGGGCGCTGTATCAGACCATCCGTAGGGCCCGTGTGGCCCTCTTTATTATGTACTAGGGCCAGGGAACGTATCTGGCTAGGAATGGTACTATCCTGCTTTACATTTCTTTCTACATGTTTAACCAAGGTATTGTTAAGATAATGTCTCTGTTAAAATGAATCAGTCGCATTGTTTTACGAATGGTCCTTTTCTGCTTTGTCGTTCTTTATACATGTTGAAACAAGGCATTGTTAAGATAATGTCTCAGTCAATATGAATGAATCACACTGATGGAGAATTGTTGCTCTCCTGCTTTGTTTCCCATTAAGATAAGGTAGATCAGTAGTTGCTTTTCTTTTGGAGTACAAGTCATCAATCGTTATTTCTCAGTAATTGTTTCCCTTATACCTATTGTTGCTTACAGGGATATCAAAATTAAAGATCGGTTTTATTCTGACTTTGATTTTAGTTGAACTACACAAAAGGAGCCAATGTGCCCAAGGCAAACTGCTGCATTACTGGGTCCAGTTGGTTGTTCCACTTTGCAGAAAGAAGCAGTCACTGTTTGCACTACATTACAGAAGGAATGACCGAGAAGCTTTACATAGTATTATTAGACGCTGGTGGCATGACTAGTCTGCAGAGAGCATAGGCAACTCTACAACACGTGGAATGCACTGGGCAAAAAGTGCCCAAACAAGTACAAGAAGCCGTGACAGGACTCCACGAACATAGGCATTACATATTTTGAATGAGAAAAGTTTGTCAAAGTTTAATCATTGATGTTAGCAAGAAGACATTAGTTTAATATATTGGAATTGGAAAACCTTGTCAAAATTTGCTCATTGATGTTAGCCAGAAGACATGCATTTGATATTTTTGAGTGGGACGCCCTTTGCTGTGAGCAGCATTGATCGTATTTTCCTATTCCTGTGTTCAGTTTAGAAGTAAATAGTTACTCTGCTGAGATATTCCTGTGTTAAGAGTTTGTTCTGAATATTGTCTATGTAATGCCAGGCCTTGTGTTTGATTGCAAAGTTGAGCTTGAAATGTTGTAGCATGTGGCATCACGAGTTGTTCACCGTGCCTCCTGGGAATAATGATTCGTATTGTTTTGCATGTCGATCTAATGCCAGTGATTTACTTGTTAAGAAGATCATCCTCTTCTGTTGCTTCCGAGCTTAAGAGTCTTATGTTTCATTCATAGCCTATACGACAAGTCGGGTAGGTTAGACGTGAAACCATATGATCTTCTGACCAACTCATCATCTTAGGCTGTTATTATATCGTCGTTTTCCGACCAAAATCGCTTGTAAAACTGACGCTTGTAAATAAAAGCAGATGGTCTCGGGCAAAGCGCTTGGTTGGTCGATTTCGACTAGTAAAATATACACTGGTCTCTCAAATTACACGCCCGCCAGTTTTACTTATAGACCTCGGGCCCTTAGTTTCATTATACCTCTATTTTATGTGTTATTTCCGATGACGAGTAAATTACACTTGTATCTTAATACAGGTGTGAAATAAACCAAAGCTCCCAAGCGCGGCCTTATCGTTTGATGCTGTCTCAGTCTCTCGAAGGTGCTCATAGGTGTCCGATGATCCTGCCTTCCTGAATGAGCAGCGGGCGCTGTATCAGACCATCCGTAGGGCCCGCGTGGCCCTCTTTATTATGTACTAGGGCCAGGGAACGTATCTGGTGCACCAAGGCAATTGGTGCTACCGGTGCACCGGACCCTGTTGCGCATTAAAAAATATTCAGAAAAATCCGCAAAAAATTTAGTGTACCGACACAACATCAATGTATGTTGCCACAAAAATTTAAATCAAAATTCAAAACAATGCTCAAGATACAAAAATGACAAATTTGACCTCAATGTGCTAATGGGCCAAAAATGAAGCCCAACTTGTGTTATGTACTATTCAGTGTCAAATTTGTTATTTTTGTATCTCGAGCAATGTTTCAAATATTGATTTAAATTTTTGTGACAACGTACATTGATGTTGTGTCAATGTACTAGATTTTTTCCGGATTTTTTCGAACATTTTTGAATGTGCAACGGGCGACCGGTGCACCGGTAGCACAAATTGCCCCGGTGCACCAGATACATTCCCACTAGGGCCATAGCCGTACGTACACAAGTGCCTCCTTATTATGTACAACTTTTTTTTGCTTCCTCCTGGTTTCCTGACATCATGGTCCCACACCATTGTCAACCTATGTAGTCAATATAAAAGAGAGAATTGCACAAGGTGTGGCCGACAGCTGGGACGAAGCAGCTTGAGCAGTATTTGTATTTTTGAGGAGTGAGCATTGTAGAGTTTTTCTTGGTGATGTTTTCGTTGTTGTTCAGAGAAGAGCAGGGTATTAACTGGGCGGGCTGTGGCCCGTCTAGCCCAGGCCAGATATCCAGGCCAGTTATTAATTTTTTTCAAGATGAAAATGGCTAGCCCAGCTATACGCTTTTTTTTGAGGAATACCCAGGCAAGCCCAACTTGTTATTCTCCGCACTCCTGGACTGCAAATCTTTCCTAGAAGGGATGCATTAGGCTTAACAGGAAAATGAGCTTTAAACATAATAAATGGGATGTAATTATAAAAACCGGGCAATAACTATAAAAAATGCACCAAACACGAAATTAGTTTCTAAAATATTATTTATGGATTTTGAAATTCTTAATCTTTAATTGTCGCATGTGCAATGTTTCGTTGGATTTTTACGTAATACAAATTTATATTTAATCTGACTAGAAATTTCGGGATAAAAATATTTCGAATCCCATCAAAATGTGGGAGATTTTATTGAATTCTGTCTTGAACGGTTGGTTGAAATTATTAATCGTTGTCCTAGCTAGAAAATGGGTTGTACTTTTAACAAACTGTAAATTGGTTGTAGTAAATTCTATTAGAATTCAAAAATGGGTTGTACATTCTTACAAATCGGAAATGGGCTATAAGTTCTCTACCACACACTTGTGGGCCTACTAAGTTGATGCGTCCCCTAAAAAAGAAGTTGACGCGTATTCCTCTCCGTGTGGGCATCCACTGTCGCGTCTTCCCCGGCTCTGTGTCGTCCCCTTCCTAGGACTCGCCGTCGTCCACTGCAGTGGTGCTCCCGGCGCGGCGTGGTCAATATGGTCAACGACCGACTTCCATCAGAAGAGTACTGTACATGGAGAGGCTAACAACTGGGTCCACGGCAGCCGCAAGGAAGTGCCACCTTATTACGCGCAAAATAATTATTCCTCCACCTGACAGCAGGGACCCACCAGACGGGCCACCGTATTTTGCGAAAAAAACGTTTGCCCCTGACTGCTGGGACCCACCAGACGGGCCACCGTATTTCATGAAAAAAATGTTCCCCCCTCTATCAGCTCGGACCCACCGGAAGTGCCGCCTTATTACGCACAAAAAAATGAATACTCCCCCTGCTAGCTGGAACCCTCCTTGGTGGGAGGCCGAGTTGTGGGCCTACTAAGTTGACGGGGATGGAGGGCTTTGTCAACTTAGTCAATATGAACGATTCTAGCTCCAGTGACCGTACGATGTCCATCCAACGGTCATAGTGCTTCTTCAACCTCTGGTCTTCTTGCTCCAGCCTCCCAAAGCAGTGCCGGTCGTGCCGCATGCTCCTGCCTCCCGTGGTCGGCTATGATACCGCGGAGGCCTCACCGCCCCCTACTATTCCCACCGCTGGCCAGGCCCTGCTGCGACGGCAGCCTCACACCGCAGCCGAACCAGTGAACCCTCGTACTCCTCTCCGTGCGGGCTTCCACTACCGCGTCTTCCCCAGCTCCGCGTCGTCCCCTTCCTAGGCCTCGCCGTCGTCCACCGCCCTAGTGCTCTCGGTGTAGTGTAGTCAACGTGGTCAAGGAACGACTTCCATCGGAAGAGTACTATACGTGGAGAGGCTGACAGCTGGGTCCACGACGGCCGCAAGGAAGTGCCTCCTTATTACGTGCAAATTAATTATTCCTCCACCTGACAATGGGGACCCACCAGTCGGGCCACCGTATTTCGCGAAAAAAACATTCCCCCCTCTGTCAGCTCGGACCCATCGGAAGTGCCTCCTTATTACGCACAAAAAAATGAATACTCCCCCTGCTAGCTGGGACCCTCCTTGGTGGGAGGCTGACTTGTGGGCCTACTAAGTTGACGGGGACGGAGGGCTTTGTCAACTTAGTCAATATGAACGATTCTAGCTCCAGTGACTGTACGATGTCCATCCAACGGCCGTAGTGCTTCTTCAACCTCTGGCCTTCTTGCTCCACCCACCCAAAGCAGCGCCGATCATGCCGCATGCTCCTGCCTCCAGTGGTCGGTTGTGTTGCCGCGGAGGCCTCACCGCCCCTACTATACCCACCGCTGGCTAGGCCCTGCGGCGACGGCAGCCTCACACCGCAGCCGAACCAGTGAACCCTCATACTCCTCTCCGCGCGGGTTTCCACTGCCGCGTCTTCCCCGGCTCCGCGTCGTCCCCTTCCTAGGCCTCGCCGTCGTCCATTGCCCTGGTGCTCTCCGGCGTGGTCAACATGGTGAAGGAACGACTTCCATCGGAAGAGTACTGTACTTGGAGAGGCTGACAGCTAGGTCCATGGCGGCGGCAAGTAAGTGCCTCCTTATTACGAGCAAAATAATTATTCCTACACCTCACAGGAGGGACCCACCGGTCGGGCCACCGTATTTCACGAAAAAAATGTTTCCCCCCTGACTGCTGGGACCCACTAGCTACATCTTCGCACGTAAGGAAGTGCATCCGGGCAAAAAAATGGTTCGCCCCCCTGACTGCTGGGACCCACCAGCTACATCTTCGCATGCAAGGAAGTGCCTGACAGTCGGGACCCACCTGGTCCAAGCATACGTAGCATTGTCATTCTGGCCGCGAACGTGTACGTACATACTGGTCGATGTAGAGGCGCGCACGTGTCGTAGTAGAGGAGCGCACGTAGAATGTACACGTAGGTACAACGGCCAGTGTGCAAGAAAGAAAATACGGCCACGTACGTACATACGGGCGGGGTCTCGAACGCCTACTCGCGCATACGTACGGCCAAGGCTCGTGTACATGGCTGGGTCGGAACAAAGAAACAACATTGTCGTCGTGTTCATGGGGAGCCAACAGGCTGGGTCGGAACGGAATGCGTCGTCGTGTTCATTGGGAGGGCTTGGACGAAACATGCGATGGAAACGAGGCCTGGCGTACCGCACAACGGAGGAAACGGCCTTATGTTCGACTGGCCACGTTCAAAACGGGATCCTGTTCATCGGGAGGGGTCTAGCATACCGCAAAATAGAGGAAACGAACTTGTGTTGGACCTCCTACGGTCGAAACGAGGTCCTGTTGACCGGGAGGCGTGTGGCATGCCGCAAAACGGAGGAAACGGACTTGTGTTGGAGTGCCACGGTTGAAACGGGGGTCCTGCTCATCGGGAGGGGTGCGGCGTACCGCAAAACGAGACTCCACGGGATACTGTTCATATCCACCGTCGACCTCCTCCAGCCTCCATGGGCTACTGTTCATCCACCGTCGACCTCCTCCAGCCTCCACCTACGACTGTTCATCCACGGGCTCTTGTTCATCCAGCCTCCACCGTGCGCTACTCCTCCGGCTACTGTTCGACCACCCCTCTCCATGGGCTCCTGTTCAACCACCCCTCCACAGGCTATTGTTCATCCACCCCTCCATTGTCTACTGTTCATCCAGCCCTCCATGGGGTCGTCCTGTTCATCCAGCCCTCCATGGGGTCCTATTCATCTAGCCCCAACCGGCTCGATCGATCAGGGTCCTGTTCATCCAGAGGCAACAACATAGGGGCATGTTCATCCACCCCCACCGCTCACTATTCATCCAACCCCCCCCCCCTGCAACGCTCACTGTTCATCCAGAGGCAGCATCGATCGGCTTCAGTTAGCAGCAGTAGCGAAGGAATCGCTCGATCAGGTTCAGTTAACAGCCATCGCTCGATCGCTCGGGTTCAGTAACGCGTAGCCTGCAATGCAATTGCTTGGGTTCAGTTAGAGCCCAACACCTTGCCCGGGTTCTGTTAGAGCCCATTGGCACACCGCGCGTACGTGTATGAGAGAAACGCGCATCGCTCAGCCCCCGACCACCCACCATAACAGGGAACTCCCCGAAATTTTCCTCGCCCTCGCTTCTACCACGGTTTTTTTTTCGTCATGGACGGCCCAAAGAATGTCATGTAGCTGCGTGTCCGGCCCGCCCAGGACGAAAAGCCGATTTTCTGTCATGATTTTTTGTCATAGAAGTAGGAGCCCACCACATCTATTATGATACCGGGTTTTGTCACAATTATCGTCATAGAAGTGTCATAAGTATGGCCGATTTTTTTTGTTCGGCCCAAAATGTCACGGATGTGTCTTTTTTTGTAGTGAAGTGAAGCAGATAGAGTATTCTAATAAATTCCTAATCATGTGTGTCTCTCCCAAAAGGTGTGTACATCAAGGATGGTCGTGTTAAACTAGAAAGCAAAGACCCTCTCTTCACCAGATCTAAACAAGTCTGCATTGGCCTCTTGTATCTCTCTCCCCCCTCACAGCTGGTGAAGGAGGCGTCCGGATCCCGTCGCACCGGGAAGGGGAGGAGGTGCAGCATTCACTCTATCACCTTCAGCAAGGGAGGCAATCGACTGCCGGTTGCGATGTTCTCTTTCACCCAGCGCCTGTGTGGGAGGGCCACCGACCCCTTCTTCCTAGCTGTTGTACGTAGTGCGGGCAGAT
The DNA here is from genome assembly GCF_018294505.1 of Triticum aestivum. Taxonomy (NCBI): domain Eukaryota; kingdom Viridiplantae; phylum Streptophyta; class Magnoliopsida; order Poales; family Poaceae; genus Triticum; species Triticum aestivum. The sequence continues at coordinate 66,593,202 of NC_057801.1, forward strand.
CCGGCCTCCCGCGGCACGCCTTGCCAAATCCCGACGACCCTAAGGTATAACTTTCTTTGAAGCTTTCGTTGCTCTAGCTGCATGTGGATCTTTTTTGATCTGTAGTCGAATCTAGGTCTTGGTTCAAAGAGGAAAGAAGGGTATGGTGGGGTGGAGCATGAATCTAGGACATGGTTCAATGAGGAAAGGAGGGACGGAAAGTAGTATAGACTGGCTATCCAGCCGCTTTGTTGATCGAAAAGGGGAAAAGGGGGTAACCCAGTACACACATCTGTAAGGAACCGATCTCTTTGTTGAAAAGGGAAAGAAACTGGGGGGTCGGGTAGTTTGTGCAGGACTAGATTTGCTGCCCTCACATAGGAAAAAGGTTCAAAGAGAACAAATATGGGATAAACGCAGATATGGTACTTGGCTACATACTCTGCATCACCCATTTATACGTGTGGACGCACATGGTGCTGGCATGTCCCATACAACTATTTTGCTGTTGTTAATCTAAGAATGCCGCCGGAAAATTGAAGCAATGCCACTGTTAAAAGTAAATTACATTTTTTAACGAATGTTGTTTTAAGAGAATGTCTCTGTTAATATGAATCAATGCAACCGTTGTAGAAATGCTACTGTCCTACTTTGTTTTCCATCAAGATAAGTTAGATGCTTCTTTCTGTCACTGTTTGTTCCATCCTCCTTTATCGACAAGTAATTGTTTCCTTTTTGCCTATGTTAAAATAGGGGTATCTATTCAACTTGTTGCTATTGCGACATTTTGCTTCGCTACGCGAAACACTTTGCTTGATTTCAGTGCAACTGCACAAAACGAGATTGGATTTCCTATTCGTGTTGGTAGATTCATATTTTTATCCTGGCCGTCTCATGAAAGGTCAGTACAGGCCTTCATCCACATGATTATGCAGTGTGCTTTGAGATGTTGTGCTACTTGTATCGGTACTATTTTAAATAAATATTGAATTGAAGTCATTGTATTGTTGTCTTTTCCCACTAAGTAGTGAACAAAAATGGGACCAATCCAGACATGATGCTTGTTGCTTTGTTACAACAAACTCTGCATCACCCCCTTTATAAGTAGATGGAAGCACATATAGTTGTTACGCCCACTCTCCCCTGGAACTGTTTATGCTTTTCGTTAATCTAATTCCGCTGGTAAAATTAAGCAATGCCACTCTCAGAATTAACTACCGAATCTTATTTCAAAATGGCAACACTTGTTAGGGATTTGCGGTATTACCATTTTTGCGGCCGCATGTTTCATCCTCCTTTATTAGCCAGTAATTGATTCCTTTTTTGCCTCTGTTTAAACAGGTATATCTATTCAACTTGTTGCTATTGCGACATTTTGCTTCGCTACGCGAAACACTTATGTTTTAAGAGTGTTTTCTGCAGTTCAACTTGAATGTCACACCGGCAACTTTGCTTAATTTTAGTGGAACTGCACAAAAGAAGATCGGATTTTCATATATGTGTTGGGATTTCGTTCAAATCCTCCTCCCGAGTTGTTTCAAATCTTGGTCAAGAAAGGTCAGTACCAACTTTCATCCACATGATGGTGCAGTGTGCTTTGAGATGTTGTGCTACTTGTATTGGTACTATTTTGGATAAATGTTGAATTGAAGCTATTGAACTGCTGTATTTTACCATTAAGTGAGCAAAAAAATTTCCAACCCAGACATGATGCTTGTTTCTTTGTTACAACAAAACTCTGCATCACCCCCTTTATAAGTAGATGGAAGCACATGTTGTTGTTGCGGCCACTCTCCCCTGGAACTGTTTATGCTTTTTGTTAATCTAATGCCACTGGTAAAATTAAGCAATGCCACTCTCAGAATTAATTAACTACTGAATCTTAGTTCAAAACTGCAACACTTGTTAGGGATTGGCGGGATTACCATTTTTGTGTCTGCATGTTTCATCCTCCTTTATTGGCCAGTAATTGATTCCTCTTTTGCCTCTGTTAAAACGAATCAGTCGCATTGTTTTAGGAATGGTACTATCCTGCTTTATAGTTCTTTCTACATGTTTAACCAAGGTATTGTTAAGATAATGTCTCTGTTAAAATGAATCAGTCGCATTGTTTTACGAATGGTCCTTTTCTGCTTTGTCGTTCTTTATACATGTTGAAACAAGGCATTGTTAAGATAATGTCTCAGTCAATATGAATGAATCACACTGATGGAGAATTGTTGCTCTCCTGCTTTGTTTCCCATTAAGATAAGGTAGATCAGTAGATGCTTTTCTTTTGGAGTACAAGTCATCAATCGTTATTTCTCGGTAATTGTTTCCCTTATACCTATTGTTGCTTACAGGGATATCAAAATTAAAGATCGGTTTTATTCTGACTTTGATTTTAGTTGAACTACACAAAAGGAGCCAATGTGTCCAAGGCAAACCGCTGCATTACTGGGTCCAGTTGGTTGTTCCACTTTGCAGAAAGAAGCAGTCACTGTTTGCACTACATTACAGAAGGAATGACCGAGAAGCTTTACAGAGTATTATTAGACGCTGGTGGCATGACTAGTCTGCAGAGAGCATAGGCAACTCTACAACACGTGGAATGCACTGGGCAAAAAGTGCCCAAACAAGTACAAGAAGCCGTGACAGGACTCCACGAACATAGGCATTACATATTTTGAATGAGAAAAGTTTTTCAAAGTTTAATCATTGATGTTAGCAAGAAGACATTAGTTTAATATATTGGAATTGGAAAACCTTGTCAAAATTTGCTCATTGATGTTAGCCAGAAGACATGCATTTGATATTTTTGAGTGGGACGCCCTTTGCTGTGAGAAGCATTGATCGTTTTTCCTATTCCTGTGTTCAGTTAGTAAATAGTTACTCTGCTGAGATATTCCTGTGTTAAGAGTTTGTTCTGAATATTGTCTATGTAATGCCAGGCCTTGTGTTTGATTGCAAAGTTGAGCTTGAAATGTTGTGGCATGCGGCATCATGAGTTGTTCACCGTGCCTCCTGGGAATAATGATTCATATTGTTTTGCATGTCGATCTAATGCCAGTGATTTACTTGTTAAGAAGATCATCCTCTTCTGTTGCTTCCGAGCTTAAGAGTCTTATGTTTCATTCATAGCCTATACGACAAGTCGGGTAGGTTAGACGTGAAACCATATGATCTTCCGACCAACTCATCATCTTAAGCCGTGATTGGATCGTCGTTTTCCGACCAAAATCTCTTGTAAAACTGACGCTTGTAAATAAAAGCATATGGTCTCGGGCGAAGCGCTTGGTTGGTCGATTTCGACTAGTAAAATATACACTGGTCTCTCAAATTACACGCCCGCCAGTTTTACTTATAGACCTCGAGCCCTCGGTTTCATTACACCTCTATTTTATGCGTTGTTTCCGATGACGAGTAAATTACACTTGTATCTTAATACAGGTGTGAAATAAACCAGAGCCCCAAGCGCGGCCTTATCGTTTGATGCCGTCTCAGTCTCTCGAAGGTGCTCATAGGTGTCCGATGATCCTGCCTTCCTGAATGAGCAGCGGGCGCTGTATCAGACCATCCGTAGGGCCCGTGTGGCCCTCTTTATTATGTACTAGGGCCAGGGAACGTATCTGGTGCACCAAGGCAATTGGTGCTACCGGTGCACCGGACCCTGTTGCGCATTAAAAAATATTCAGAAAAATCCGCAAAAAATTTAGTGTACCGACACAACATCAATGTATGTTGCCACAAAAATTTAAATCAAAATTCAAAACAATGCTCAAGATACAAAAATGACAAATTTGACCTCAATGTGCTAATGGGCCAAAAATGAAGCCCAACTTGTGTTATGTACTATTCGGTGTCAAATTTGTTATTTTTGTATCTTGAGCAATGTTTCAAATATTGATTTAAATTTTTGTGACAACGTACATTGATGTTGTGTCAATGTACTAGATTTTTTTCCGGATTTTTTCGAACATTTTTGAATGTGCAACGGGCGACCGGTGCACCGGTAGCACAAATTGCCCCGGTGCACCAGATACATTCCCACTAGGACCATAGCCATACGTACGCAAGTGCCTTCTTATTATGTACAACTATATATTTTTTTGCTTCCTCCTGGTTTCCTGACATCATGGTCCCACACCATTGTCAACCTATGTAGTCAATATAAAAGAGAGAATTGCACAAGGTGTGGCCGACAGCTGGGACGAAGCAGCTTGAGCAGTATTTGTGTTTTTCAGGCGTGAGCATTGTAGAGTTTTTCTTGGCGATGTTTTCGTTGTTGTTCAGAGAAGAGCAGGGTATTAACTAGGCGGGCTGTGGCCCGTCTAGCCCAGGCCAGATATCCAGGCCAGTTATTAAATTTTTTCAAGATGAAAATGGCTAGCCCAGCTATATGTTTTTTTTGAGGAATACCCAGGCAAGCCCAACTTGTTATTCTCCGCCCTCCTGGACTGCAAATCTTTCCTAGGAGGGATGCATTAGGATTAACAGGAAAATGAGCTTTAAACATAATAAATGGGATGTAATTATAAAAACCGGGCAATAACTATAAAAAATGCACCAAACACGAAATTAGTTTCTAAAATATTATTTATGGATTTTGAAATTCTTAATTTTTAATTGTTGCACGCGCAATGTTTCGTTGGATTTTGACGTAATACAAATTTATATTTAATTTGACTAGAAATTTCGGGATAAAAATATTTCGAATCCCATCAAAATGTGGGAGATTTTATTGAATTCTGTCTTGAACGGTTGGTTGAAATTATTAATCGTTGTCCTAGCTAGAAAATGGGTTGTACTTTTGACAAACTGTAAATTGGTTGTAGTAAATTCTATTAGAATTCAAAAATGGAGTGTACATTCTTACAAATCGGAAATGGGCTATAAGTTCTCTGCCACACACTTGTGGGCCTACTAAGTTGATGCGTCCCCTAAAAAAAGAAGTTGACGCGTATTCCTCTCCGTGTGGGCATCCACTACCGTGTCTTCCCCGGCTCTGTGTCGTCCCCTTCCTAGGACTCGCTGTCGTCCACCACCGTGGTGCTCCCGGCGCGGCGTGGTCAATATGGTCAACGACCGACTTCCATCAGAAGAGTAATGTACGTGGAGAGGCTGACAACTGGGTCCACGGCAGCCGCAAGGAAGTGCCACCTTATTACGCGCAAAATAATTATTCCTCCACCTGACAGCACGGACCCACCGGACGGGCCACCGTATTTTGCGAAAAAAACATTTCCCCCTGACTGCTGGGACCCACCAGACGGGCCACCGTATTTCATGAAAAAAACGTTCCCCCCTCTGTCAGCTCGGAACCACCGGAAGTGCCGCCTTATTACGCACAAAAAAAATGAATACTCCCCCTGCTAGCTGGAACCCTCCTTGGTGGGAGGCTGAGTTGTGGGCCTACTAAGTTGACGGGGATGGAGGGCTTTGTCAACTTAGTCAATATGAACGATTCTAGCTCCAGTGACCGTACGATGTCCATCCAACGGTCGTAGTGCTTCTTCAACCTCTGGTCTTCTTGCTCCAGCCTCCCAAAGCAGTGCCGGTCGTGCCGCATGCTCCTGCCTCCCGTGGCCGGCTGTGCTACCGCGGAGGCCTCACCACCCCCTACTATTCCCATCGCTGGCTAGGCCCTGCTGCGACGGCAGCCTCACACCGCAGCCGAACGAGTGAACCCTCGTACTCCTCTCCGTGCGGGCTTCCACTACCGCGTCTTCCCCGGCTCTGCATCGTCCCCTTCCTAGGCCTCGCCGTCGTCCACCGCCCTAGTGCTCTCGGTGTAGTGTAGTCAACGTGGTCAAGGAACGACTTCCATTGGAAGAGTACTATACGTGGAGAGGTTGGCAGCTGGGTCCACGGCGGCCACAAGGAAGTGCCTCCTTATTACGTGCAAAATAATTATTCCTCCACCTGATAGTGGGGACCCACCAGTCAGGCCACCGTATTTTGCGAAAAAACATTCCCCCCTCTGTCAGCTCGGACCCATCGGAAGTGCCTCCTTATTACGCACAAAAAAATGAATACTCCCCCTGCTAGCTGGGACCCTCCTTGGTGGGAGGCTGACTTGTGGGCCTACTAAGTTGACGTGGACGGAGGGCTTTGTCAACTTAGTCAATATGAACGATTCTAGCTCCGGTGATTGTATGATGTCCATCCAACGGCCGTAGTGCTTCTTCAACCTCTGGTCTTCTTGCTCCAGCCACCCAAAGCAGCGCCGATCATGCCGCATGCTCCTGCCTCAAGTGGTCGGTTGTGTTGCCGCGGAGGTCTCACCGCCCCCTACTATTCCCACCGCTGGCCAGGTCCTGCGGCGACGGCAGCCTCACACCGCAGCCGAACCAGTGAACCCTCATACTCCTCTCCGCGCGGGTTTCCACTGTCGCGTCTTCCCCGGCTCCGCGTCGTCCCCTTCCTAGGCCTCGCCGTCGTCCACCGCCCTGGTGCTCTCGGCGCGGCGTGGTCAACGTGGTCAAGGAATGACTTCCATCGGAAGAGTACTGTACTTGGAGAGGTGACAGCTAGGTCCATGGCGGTGGCAAGGAAGTGCCTCCTTATTATGAGCAAAATAATTATTCCTGCACCTGACAGCAGGGACCCACCGGTCGGGCCACCGTATTTCACGAAAAAAATGTTTCCCCCTGACTGCTGGGACCCACCAGCTATATCTTCGCACGCAAGGAAGTGCGCCCGGGCAAAAAAAACGGTTCGCCCCCCTGACTGCTGGGACCCACCAGCTACATCTTCGCATGCAAGGAAGTGCCTGACAGTCGGGACCCACCTGGTCCAAGCATACGTAGCGTTGTCATTCTGGCCGCGAACGTGTACGTACATACTGGTCGATGTAGAGGCGCGCACGTGTCGTAGTAGAGGAGCGCACGTAGAATGTACACGTACGTACAACGGCCAGTGTGCAAGAAAGAAAATACGGCCACGTACGTACATACGGGCGGGGTCTCGAACGCCTACTCGCGCATACGTATGGCCAGAGCTCGTGTACATGGCTGGGTCGGAACAAAGAAACAACATCGTCGTCGTGTTCATGGGGAGCCAACAGGCTGGGTCGGAACGGAATGCGTCGTCGTGTTCATCGGGAGGGCTTGGACGGAACATGCGATGGAAACGAGGCCTGGCGTACCGCACAACGGAGGAAACGGCCTTGTGTTCAACTGGCCACGTTCGAAACGGGATCCTGTTCATCGGGAGGGGTCTAGCGTACCGCAAAACAGAGGAAACGGACTTGTGTTGGACCTCCTACGGTCGAAACGAGGTCCTGTTGACCGGGAGGGGTGTGGCGTGCCGCAAAACGGAGGAAACGGACTTGTGTTGGAGCGCCATGGTTGAAACAGGGGTCCTGCTCATCGGGAGGGGTGCGGCGTACCGCAAAACGGGACTCCACGGGATACTGTTCATATCCACCGTCGACCTCCTCCAGCCTCCATGGGCTACTGTTCATCCACCGTCGACCTCCTCCAGCCTCCACCTACGACTGTTCATCCACGGGCTCCTGTTCATCTAGCCTCCACCGCGCGCTACTCCACCGGCTACTATTCGACCACCCCTCTCCATGGGCTCCTGTTCAACCACCCCTCCACAGGCTACTGTTCATCCACCCCTCCACCGTCTACTGTTCATCCAGCCCTCCATGGGGTCGTCCTGTTCATCCAGCCCTCCATGGGGTCCTATTCATCTAGCCCCAACCGGCTCGATCGATCAGGGTCCTGTTCATCCAGAGGAAACAACATAGGGGCCTGTTCATCCACCCCCACCGCTCACTATTCATCCAACCCCCGCCCCCCAATGCTCACTGTTCATCCAGAGGCAGCATCGATCGGCTTCAGTTAGCAGCAGTAGCGAAGGAATCGCTCGATCGGGTTCAGTTAACAGCCATCGCTCGATCGCTCGGGTTCAGTAACGCGTAGCCTGCAATGCAATTGCTCGGGTTCAGTTAGAGCCCAACACCTCGCTCGGGTTCAGTTAGAGCCCAATGGCACACCGCGCGTACGTGTATGAGAGAAACGCGCATCGCTCGGCCCCCGACCACCCACCATAATAGGGAACTCCCCGAAATTTTCCTCGCCCTCGCTTCTACCACGGTTTTTTTTCCGTCATGGACGGCCCAAAGAATGTCATGTAGCTGCGTGTCCGGCCCGCCCAGGACGAAAAGCCCATTTTCTATCATGATTTTTTGTCATAGAAGTAGGAGCCCACCACATCTATTATGATACCGGGTTTTGTCACAATTATCGTCATAGAAGTGTCATAAGTATGGCCAATTTTTTTTCGTTCAGCCCAAAATGTCACGGATGTGTCTTTTTTTTGTAGTGAAGTGAAGTAGATAGAGTATTCTAATAAATTTCGAATCATGTGTGTCTCTCCCAAAAGGTGTGTACATCAAGGATGGTCGTGTTAAACTAAAAAGCAAAGACTCATATCATACAAGACGCTCCAAGCAAAACATATATCATGTGGTGAATAAAAATATAGCTCCAAGTAAAGTTGCCGATAGGCAAAGACGAAAGAGGGGATGCCATCCGGGGCATCCCCAAGCTTAGGCTCTTGGTTGTCCTTTAATATTATCTCGGGGTGCCTTGGGAATCCCCAATCTTAGGCTCTTGCCACTCCTTATTCCGTAGTCCATCGAAACTTCACCCAAAACTTGAAAACTTCACAACACAAAACTCGTAAGCTCCGTTAGTATAAGAAAATAAATCACCACTTAGGTACTATTGTGAACTTATTCTAAATTCATATTGGTGTAATATCTACTGTATTTCAACTTCTCTATGGCTCATACCCTCCTGTACTACTCATAGATTCATTAAAATAAGCAAACAACACATAGAAAACAGAATCTGTCAAAAACAGAACAGTCTGTAGTAATCTATATCATTCGAATACTTATGCAACTCCAAAAATTCTGAAATAAATTGGTGGACCTGAGTAATTTGTCTATTAATCATCTTCAAAAATAATCAATCTAAAATCACTCTCCAGTAAAAAATGGCAGCTAATCTCGTGAGTGCAAACGTTTCTGTTTTTTACAGCAAGATCGCACAGACTTCACCCAAGTCTTCCCAAAGGTTCTACTTGGCACAAACACTAATTAAAACTTAACACCACATCTAACCAGATGCTATATGAATTATTTATTACTAAACAGGAACAAAAAGCAAATAACAAAAATAACATTGGGTTGCCTCCCAACAAGCGCTAACGTTTAACGCCCCTAAGTAGGCATGATGATTTCAATGCTGCTCATATAAAAGATAAGAATTGAAACATAAAGAGAGCATCATGAAGAATATGACTAGCACATTTAATCCTAACCCACTTCCTATGCATAGGGATTTTGTGAGCAAAAAACTTATGAGAACATGAAACAACTAGTATAGGAAGGTAAAACAAGCAAATCTTCAAGATTTTCAACACATAGAGAGGAAAGTTGATATTATTGCAATTCCTACAAGCATATATTCCTCCCTCATAATAATTTTCAGTAGCATCATGAATGAATTCAACAATATAACCATCACATAAAGCATTCTTTTCATGATGCACAAGCATATAAATTTTACTACTCTCCACATAAGCAAACTTCTTCTCATGAATAGTAGTGGGAGCAAACTCAACAAAATAACTATCATGTGAGGCATAATCCAATTGAAATTTAAAATCATGATGACAAGTTTCATGGTTATGTTTATTCTTTATGGCATATGTATCATCACAATAATCATCATAAATAGGAGGCATGCTTTCATCATAATAAATTTACTCATCAAAACTTGGGGGACAAAAACTATCATATTCATCAAACATAGCATCCCCAAGCTTGTGGCTTTGCATATCATTAGCATCATGGGTATTCAAATAATTCATACTAAAAACATTGCAATCATGCTCATCATTCAAATATTTATTGCCAAACATTCTAATGCATTCTTCTTCTAGCACTTGAGCACAATTTTCCTTACCATCATTCTCACGAAAGATATTAAAAAGATGAAGTGTATGAGGAAAACTCAATTCCTTTTTTTGTAATTTTCTTTTATAGACTAAACTATTGATAAAACAAGAAACAAAAATATTTGATTGCAAGATCTAAAGATACACCTTCAAGCACTCACCTCCCCGGCAACGGCGCCAGAGAAGAGCTTGATGTCTACTACACAACCTTCTCCTTGCAGACGTTGTTGGGCCTCCAAGTGCATAGGTTTGTAGGACAGTAGCAAATTTCCCTCAAGTGGATGACCTAAGGTTTATCAATCCGTAGGAGGTGTAGGATGAAGATGGTCTCTCTCAAACAACCCTGTAACCAAATAACAAAGAGTCTCTTGTGTCCCCAACACACCCAATACAATGGCAAATTGTATAGGTGCACTAGTTCGGCGAAGAGATGGTGATACAAGTGCAATATGGATGGTAAATATGAGTATTTGTAATCTGAAAATATAAAAACAGCAAGGTAACTAATGATAAAAGTGAGCGTAAACGGTATTGCAATGCTAGGAAACAAGGCCTAAGGTTCATACTTTCACTAGTGAAAGTTCTCTCAACAATAATAACATAACTGGATCATATAACTATCCCTCAACATGCAACAAAGAGTCACTCCAAAGTCACTAATAACGGAGAACAAACAAGAGAATATTGTAGGGTACGAAACCACCTCAAAGTTATCCTTTCTGATCGATTTATTCTAGAGTCCGTAATAAAATAACACAAAGCTATTCTTTCTGTTCGATCTATCATAGAGTTCGTACTAGAATAACACCTTAAGACACAAATCAACCAAAACCCTAATGTCACCTAGATACTCCAATGTCACCTCAAGTATCCATGGGCATGGTTATACGATATGCATCACACAATCTCATATTCATATATTCAACCAACACAAAGTACTTCAAAGAGTGCCCCAAAGTTCCTACCGGAGAGTCAAGACGAAAACGTGTGCCAACCCCTATGCATAAGTTCACAAGGTCACTGAACCCGCAAGTTGATCACCAAAACATACATCAAGTAGATCACGTGAATATCCCATTGTCACCATAGATAAGCACATGCAAGACATACACCAAGTGTTCTCAAATCGTTAAAGACTCAATCCAATAAGATAACTTCAAACGGAAAACTCAATCCATTACAAGAGAGTAGAGGGGGGAGAAACATCATAGGATCCAACTATAATAGCAAAGCTCGCGATACATCAAGATCGTGCCAAATCAAGAACACGGGAGAGAGAGAGAGAGAGAGAAAGAGAGAGAGATCAAACACATAGCTACTGGTACATACCCTCAGCCCCGAGGGTGAACTACTCCCTCCTTGTCATGGAGAGCGCTGGGATGATGAAGATGGCCACCGGTGAGGGATCCCCCCTCCGGTAGGGTGCCGGAACACGGTCCCGATTGGTTTTTGGTGGCTACAGAGGCTTGCGGTGGTGGAACTCCCGATCTAGGTTATTTTCTGGAGGTTTCTGTATTTATAGGAATTTTTGGCGTCGGTTTCACGTCAGGGGGGTCTTCGGGCTGTCCACAAGGCAGGGGTGCGCCCAAGGGGGGTGGGCGCGCCCTCCACCCTCGTGGGCAGCCCGGGACTCTTCTGGCCCAACTCTTTCACTCCAGGGGCTTCTTTTGGTCCATAAAAAATCATCAAAAATTGGCACGTCAATTGGACTCCGTTTGGTATTCCTTTTCTGTAAAACTCAAAAACAAGGAGGAAACAGAAACTGGCACTGGGCTCTAGGTTAATAGGTTAGTCCCAAAAATCATATAAAATAGCATAGAAATGCATATAAAACCTCCTAGATGGATAATATAATAGCATGGAACAATCAAAAATTATAGATACGTTGGAGGCGTATCAAGTGCCAGGGAAACAATTGCTTTGTAAAAAGGGTGTTAGATAGGGTGACCCTCTATCACCACTCATATTTGTGATTGCTGCAGATCTCCTTCAAACCATGATGAATGAAGCAATGCATAATAACTTGATCCAGTCACCATTGATTCATCAGTCTTGTATTGATTATCCCATCATTCAGTATGCTGATGACACCATCCTGGTTGCAAATGCTGACAGTAGACAACTGGAACACATTAAAAATCTTCTGCTTCACTATGCTGCTTATACTGGACTCAAAGTTAACTACTCCAAGTCCACTCTCATTTCCATTAATACACCTTTGGACAAAATGAATGCTCTGTCACACTTGTTGGGCTGTACTATTGGAACATTGCCACATAAATACATGGGTCTTCCTTTGTGTCACATCAAGCCAAGGATTGTGGATTTTCTTCCTATGCTTAAAAGGATTGAATCAAGACTACTGAGCTGCTCCACTTTGCTTTCCTCAGGAGATAAACTAACCCTAATCAAATTAGTCTTCACCAGCATGCCAACATTTTTCATGTGTACCCTCTGGATACCTAAAACTGTTGTCAAGCAGATCAATACATATCTTATGAATTGCTTATGGAGGAAATTTGGTACACAGGAAAGAGGTTCAGTACTGATTTCATGGAAGAAAGTCTGTTTACCCAAATCCCATGGTGGTTCGGAAGTTCTGGATATCCATCTGCACAATCAGGCTCTACTTATGAAGTTCTTGCACAAGTTCTTTAATAAGGTTGACACACCATGGGTTAAGATTATCCGGGAATCTTACTACCAAGATTGCCTACCAAGTGACAAAATGGTGGGTTCATTCTGGTGGAGGGGTATTCTTAAAACCTTGCCTTCCTTCAAGAATTTTGCAAAATGCAAACCTGGAAAGGGAGACACCACTCTGTTTTGGCATGAAAATTGGTCAGATATGCCTCTGCAACATAAGCTACCTCAACTTTTCTCCTTTGCCATCAACAAAGAGATCACACTGGGACAGATACATGAACAATAGGAGCTAGAGGTTTGTTTTCATAGACCACTCTTCCAGCAAGCATTCAACCAATTCAACCTCCTACAAGACCAACTTCATAGTTCTATACAAACTGAAGAGACAAACCAGTGGGGATATATCTGGGGTACTACAAAGTACTCATCAATGAAGGTATACAGCAACCTCATTGACAAGCCTGAAGCTCACACCATCTTCAAATAGTTATGGAAATCAAACTGCAGACTTAGGCACAAGATTTTCTTTTGGATGCTTCTCCATGATAGAGTTAGCACAAGGAATTTGCTCCACATACGAAAGATGTACCTACCTGATTATAACTGTGCACTCTGTTCTGATGCAACACAAGAAACATTAACTCATCTCTTCTGGAACTGCCACTTTGTGCTTACCTGCTGGAATAGCATACTCCCCAATAGACAGAGAGGAATTTCCACTTACGATGAGATTATGCTGATCATCACAGGGTTACCTAAGGACATTGCCATGGAGATCATTATCATGGGCTGTTGGGGATTGTGGATGGTTAGGAATGATAAGATTTTCAGAGCTGCCCCATCGAGTTTGAACTCCTGGAATTCTACCTATAGGAAGGGCTGCAACACATCATGCTCAAGACAAAGCAAGCCAAGGGAGATAAGATTGATCTTTGGATTGAACAGTCACTTTAATTTTTACATTATGTTGCCTAGAGCTGGTATTGGGTGATTCGCCCCATGTTTTTTTGTAAATATGTTATATTAATGAAAATACCGTAGAACAATTATTCTACAGTCACAGGGTAAAAAAAAACACACAGTCACATCTTGTGTTTGCCCGAAAAAATTAAGTGAAGCAGGGCACATACATCCAAGCACTAACATCATCGACCGACTTGGACAACCTACTAAAAGATAGGCTAAGCTAACGTTCGCAACAAATATGAGCCGAATCCTGCTATACACACGACGAATTCCATTAGGATCTACACACTGACATCTCACCTACACCATTGGATTGCCCCCTTTCTTTTATCTGTGTTGCTTCAAATCATGTTGTGTGCAAATTGTGCATGGAGTATCATGTGTACAGTACTTTTGATACGAGCCATGGATTGCTGAGACCATCTGTTGTCGAACATCAAGAAAATGTACGATGTTTGGGTGGAGAAAAAAAGGATGGAGAACTTCCACGTAGATATTAATATGCAAAAATGATAACATGGAAGAACACATGCTAAACTATAGGATAAAAATTCCACGTCATTTTGCAACTTGATTGTTGCTATAACAATACTGTGTATGACATGAAGGGTGCAACAACAACTATCTTGTCATACAAAGATATCACTATTTTTTCTCCGTGGGAAACATAGCACTACTTGACGCTAAATTTCTTTAGTATCCACTACTTATCGATGTGGTTCTAGTAAAGCATAGTGGGGTATAAACATTCTGAAATGGATGGTATCCATGACCCACATCTACAAAAACGGAAAAGGAAAATGTGTGTGGAGAAAAGTGAGGAATATTTGCTTTATCGAAATTCTAGGCGGGTTGGAAAACCTGCAAAATTATACATAGAATCTCTTAAGTGTCTTTAAATAAAAAACGCATGAGAAACCATCTCGCAAACCATGGAAGCATCCATGACTTCTTCATATATTATGAAATTCGTTAGAGGGATAAGAAATAAGCATATAACTAAACATGAAATGTTTATAATAATATAGCATGAATTCTAGGTTCTAAGACACAGACGATAAGACCGGTGAAAAAAAAGTCGGTGTAGAATTAAAATAATCTTCTCTAGCCTCACGGTGCATTGATAGTCAATACCCATGGGACATAGCATCCAAATGCAAAATCTAGAAACAAATAAACCATTTGAGATAAGATCGCGCACTAACTCACATATTTTAGGAAGTATTTAAAGTGAACGTATGAACTGATAACTAACTATAGGCTTCTTCAATTAGTCCTGACGCGGTGAGCGGTATCATTTGGGGCAATGTGGCCCGTTTGATTTATGCGGTTTGATGCTTGGATCCTTTGAATTCGACACCACTGGTGTTTTAATATTAGCAGTAGATAGATAGATAGTTGATTGATCGAGATTCGCTCAAACTCGCATAAGAGGCAGTATTATGATACAACACCCAACAATGATTTCGTCAGATCATACTCCCCGTTTTAATTCACATTTCCTATTTCTTTTTTACTCCCTCCGTTCCTTTATATAAGGTGTATTTGTTTCTCTACTCCTAATGGAGCAGTTGGTGAATAGTCCGCCGGTTATTTTTCACTGGTTTTTTTCGTCCTCCACCTTCGCTGATTTTTTTCGTCGGTTTTTATCGTCCCACCTCCCCATACCTAGAAAAAAACTGTACCCCGCCCCTCCTCTCGATTCGTCCCCTCCTGCTGCGGCCTCTCTCTTTCCCTCGTCTCCCGCTCCACCGCCGCCACCCCATCTCCTGCTCCACCGCCGCCGCCCCATCTCCTGCTCCACCGCCGAGAGGAGTTGCCCTTCGCTGCCGCCAAGATCCCGTGCCTCTCTACATATCCCTCCCGCTCTCCTCTTCGTCCATCCACCTAATCAAAAATCGAAACCCACCGCCCCTCTGTCTCTGCTGGTGCTCAAAGGAAGACGAGGGCTCCTCCTCCCGGTGATTCCCTGTATTCCTCAGCGGCGGAGACAGCAAGGTCAATCCTCTTTCTCTGGCTCACCCAATTTGCCCGGGCCGGCGAGCTAGGGTTAGGGTTACCAGCTCGACGCTGCCGCCCCGTGATGTCGCACGTGCTGCTATTACCTGCCGTCGACCCCGTGTGCTCGTGTCCGGCCCGTATCGATGTTGTTGTTCATGGCTGGCCCCCCTTGTGTTCGTGCTGCTGCTGCTTACTATGCTCACATGCAAAGGTCGTGCGTCCGCCTTGATTTATACATCGCTGCTTGATTTCATCGGATGCCTAGGTTGTTGGGGAACGTAGCAGAAATTCAAAATTTTCCTACGAGTCACCAAGATCTATCTATGGAGAAACCAGCAACGAGGGGGAGGAGAGTGCATCTACATACCCTTGTAGATCGCTAAGCGGAAGCGTTCAAGAGAACGGGGTTGAAGGAGTCGTACTCGTCGTGATCCAAATCACCGGAGATCCTAGTGCCGAACGGACGGCACCTCCGCGTTCAACACATGTACAGCCCGGTGTCGTCTCCCATGCCTTGATCCAGCAAGGAGAGAGGGAGAGGTTGAGGAAGACTCCATCCAGCAGCAGCACAACGGTGTGATGGTGATGGAGGAGCGTGGCAATCCTGCAGGGCTTCGCCAAGCACCGCGGGAGAGGAGGAGGGAGAGAGGTAGGGATGCGCCAGGGAGAGGTCAAAACTCATGTGTGTGCAGCCCCAAATACCTCAACTATATATAGGGGAGAGGGAGGGGGTTGCACCTCCCCAAGGGGTGCGGCTGCCCCTAAAACCCATCTAGGGTGCGGCCAAGGGGGGAGAGAGGGGAAACTTGCCCCCCAAGTTAGGTGGGTGCGCCCCCCTCCCCAAACCCTAGGCGCCTTGGGCCCTTGTGGGGGGGCGCACCAGCCCACCTGGGGCTGGTCCCCTCCCACACTTGGCCCATGCAGCCTTCCGGAGATGGTGGCCCCACTTGGTGGACCCCGGGGACCCTCCCGGTGATCCCGGTATGTTACCGATAAAACCAGAAACTTTTCCGGTGACCAAAACAGGACTTCCCATATATAAATCTTTACCTCCAGACCATTTAGGAACTCCTCGTGACGTCCGGGATCTCATCCGGAACTCCCAACAACATTCGGTAACCACATACAAACTTCCTTTATAACCCTAGCGTCATCGAACCTTAAGTGTGTAGACCCTACGGGTTCGGGAACCATGCAAACATGA
This sequence comes from Triticum aestivum, assembly GCF_018294505.1. NCBI lineage: Eukaryota > Viridiplantae > Streptophyta > Magnoliopsida > Poales > Poaceae > Triticum > Triticum aestivum. The sequence continues at coordinate 66,609,955 of NC_057801.1, forward strand.
CCGAGACGTTCTCCGGTCAATAACCAACAGCGGGATCTGGATACCCATGTTGGCTCCCACATGTTCCACGATGATCTCATCGGATGAACCACGATGTCAAGGACTCAATCAATCACATATACAATTCCCTTTGTCTAACGGTATTGTACTTGCCCGAGATTCGATCGTCGGTATGCCGATACCTTGTTCAATCTCGTTACCGGCAAGTCTCTTTACTCGTTCCGTAACACATCATCCCGTGATCTCCAACTTCACTCTGAAATTACTTGAACCATTCAATAATTCAGACTTGTGTTTCATCAAGTAAATATACTCAGTATCTACTCAAATCATCTGTGAAGTAAGAACATAATGATATTCACTGTGTGCCTTGGCACTCATTGGACAGCACACATCAAAATGTATTACTTCCAATAAGTTGCTTTCTTGTTCCATTTCACTGAAAATGAGGCCTTTCAGTCATCTTGCCCATGTGGTATGATTTGCATGACTCAAGTGATTCAAAATCAAGTGAGTCCAAACGATCCATCTGCATGGAGTTTCTTCATGCGTATACACCAATAGACATGGTTCGCATGTCTCAAACTTTTCAAAAAACGAGTGAGTCCAAAGATCCATCAACATGGAGCTTCTTCATGCGTTTTACACCAATATGACTTACATGGCAGTGCCACAAGTAAGTGGTACTATCATTACTATCTTATATCTTTTGGCATGAAAATGTGTATCACTACGATCGAGATTCAATAAATCATTCCGTTAGGTGCAAGACCATTGAATGTATTATTCAAATAAATAGAGTAACCATTATTCTCCTTAAATGAATAACCGTATTGCAATAGACACAATCCAATCATGTCTATGCTCAACGCAAACACCAGATGACAATTATTCAGGTTTAATACTAATCTTGATGGTAGAGGGGGCGTGCGATGTTCGATCACATCAACCTTGGAAACACTTCCAACACATATCGTCAGCTCACCTTTAGCTAGTCTCCGTTTATTCTGTAGCTTTTATTTCGAGTTACTAACACTTAGCAACCGAACCGGTATCCAATACCCTGGTGCTACTAGGAGTACTAGTAAAGTACACATTATCATAATGTATATCCAATATACTTCTATCGACCTTGCCAGCCTTCTCATCTACCAAGTATCTAGGGTAATCCTGCTCCAGTGGCTGTTCCCCTTATTACAGAAGCACTTAGTCTCGGGTTTAGGTTCAACCTTGGGTTTCTTCACTGGAGCAATAGCTAATTTGCCGTTTCATGAAGTATCCCTTCTTGCCCTTGCCCTTCTTGAAACTAGTGGTTTCACCAACCATCAACAATTGATGCTCCTTCTTGATTTCTACTTTCGCGGTGTCAAACATCATGAATACCTCAAGGATAATCATATCTATCCCTGATATGTTATAGTTCATCACGAAGCTCTAGCAGCTTGGTGGCAATGACTTTGGAAAAACATCACTATCTCATCTAGAAGATCAACTCCCACTCGATTCAAGTGATTGTTGTACTCAGACAATCTGAGCACAAGCTCAACGATTGAGCTTTTCTCCCTTAGTTTGCAGGCTAAGAAAATCGTCGGAGGTCTTATACCTCTTGACGTGGGCACGAGCCTGAAATCCTAATTTCAGCCCTCGAAACATCTCATATGTTCCGCGATGTTTCAAAAACGTCTTTGGTGCCTCAACTCTAAACCGTTTAACTGAACTATCACGTAGTTATCAAAACGTGTATGTCCGATGTTCGCAACATCCACAGACGACATTTGGGGTTCAGCACACTGAGCGGTGCATTAAGGACATAAGCTTTCTACTGATCGCATAATCGCTACTGTCAACTTTCAACTATATTTTCTCTAGGAACATATCTAAAACAGTAGAACTAAAGCGCGAGCTACGACATAATTTGCAAAAACCTTTTGACTATGTTCAGGATAAACAAGTTTATCTTATGAACTCCCACTCAGATAGACATCCCTCTAGTCATCTAAGTGATTACATGATCCGAGTCAACTAGGCCGTGTCCGATCATCACGTGAGACGGACTAGTCATCATCGGTGAACATCTTCATGTTGATCGTATCCACCATACGACTCATGCTCGACCTTTCGGTCTCTTGTGTTCCGAGGCCATGTCTGTACATGCTAGGCTCGTCAAGTTAACCTAAGTATTTCGCGTGTGTAAATCTAGCTTACACCCGTTGTATGTGAACTAAGAATCTATCACACCCGATCATCACGTGGTGCTTCGAAACGACGAACTTTCGCAACGGTGCACAGTCAGGGGGAACACTTTCTTGAAATTTTAAAGAGGGATCATCTTATTTACTACCGTCGTTCTAAGCAAATAAGATGTATAAACATGATAAACATCACATGCAATCAAATAGTGACATGATATGGCCAATATCATTTTGCTCCTTTTGATCTCCATCTTCGGGGCTCCATGATCATCATCGTCACCGGCATGACACCATGATCTCCATCATCATGATCTCCATCATCTTGTCTCCATGAAGTTGTCTCGCCAACTTATTACTTCTACTACTATGGCTATCGGTTAGCAATAAAGTAAAGTAATTACATGGCGTTTGTTCAATGACACGCAGGCCATACAATAAATTAAGATAACTCCTATGGCTCCTGCCGGTTGTCATACTCATCGACATGCAAGTCGTGATTCCTATTACAAGAACGTGATCAATCTCATACATCACATATCATTCATCACATTCTTTTGACCATATCACATCACATAGCATACCCTGCAAAAACAAGTTAGACGTCCTCTAATTGTTGTTTGCATGTTTTACGTGGCTGCTATGGGTTTCTAGCAAGAACATTTCTTACCTACGCAAAACCACAACGTGATATGCCAATTGCTATTTACCCTTCATAAGGACCCTTTTCATCGAATCCGTTCCGACTAAAGTGGGAGAGACTAGCACCCGCTAGCCACCTTATGCACCAAGTGCATGTCAGTCGGTGGAACCTGTCTCACGTAAGCGTACGTGTAAGGTCGGTCCGCGCTGCTTCATCCCATAATACCGTTGAAGCAAAATAAGACTAGTAGCGGCAAGCAAGTTGACAAGATCTACGCCCACAACAAAATTGTGTTCTACTCGTACAAAGAATCTACGCAATAGACCTAGCTCATGATGCCACTGTTGGGGAACGTAGCAAAAATTCAAAATTTTCCTACGAGTCACCAAGATCTATCTATGGAGAAACCAACAACGAGGGGAAGGAGAGTGCATCTACATACCCTTGTAGATCGCTAAGCGGAAGCGTTCAAGAGAACGGGGTTGAAGGAGTCGTACTCGTCGTGATCCAAATCACCGGAGATCCTAGTGCCGAACGGACGGCACCTCCGCGTTTAACACACGTACAGCCCGGTGACGTCTCCCATGCCTTGATCCAGCAAGGAGAGAGGGAGAGGTTGAGGAAGACTCCATCCAGCAGCAGCACAACGGCGTGATGGTGATGGAGGAGCATGGCAATCCTGCAGGACTTCGCCAAGCACCGCGGGAGAGGAGGAGGGAGAGAGGTAGGGCTGCACCAGGGAGAGGTCAAAACTCATGTGTGTGCAGCCCCAAATACCTCAACTATATATAGGGGAGACGGAGGGGGCTGCGCCTCCCCAAGGGTTCCCACCCCAAGGGGTGCTGCTGCCCCCAAAACCCATCTAGGGTGCGGCCAAGGGGGGGAGAGGGGGGAAACTTGCCCCCCAAGTTAGGTGGGTGCACCCCCCTCCCCAAACCCTAGGCGCCTTGGGCCCTTGTGGGGGGCGCACCAGCCCACCTGGGGCTGGTCCCCTCCCACACTTGGCCCATGCAGCCCTCTGGGGATGGTGGCCCCACTTGGTGGACCCCCGGGACCCTCCCGGTGGTCCCGGTACATTACCGATAAAACCCGAAACTTTTTCGGTGACCAAAACAGGACTTCCCATATATAAATCTTTACCTCCGGACCATTTCGGAACTCTTCGTGACGTCCGGGATCTCATCCGGGACTCCGAACATCATTTGGTAACCACATATAAACTTCCTTTATAACCCTAGCGTCATCGAACCTTAAGTGTGTAGACCCTACGGGTTCGGGAACCATGCAGACATGACGGAGACGTTCTCCGATCAATAACCAACAGCGGGATCTGGCCCATGTTGGCTCCCACATGTTCCACGATGATCTCATCGGATGAACCACGATGTCAAGGACTCAATCAATCACATATACAATTCCCTTTGTCTAACGGTATTGTACTTGCCCGAGATTCGATCGTCGGTATGCCGATACCTTGTTCAATCTCGTTACCGGCAAGTCTCTTTACTCGTTCCGTAACACATCATCCCGTGATCAACCCCTTGGTCACATTGTGCACATTATGATGATGTCCTACCGAGTGGGCCCAGAGATACCTCTCCATCAACCGGAGTGACAAATCCCAGTCTCGATTCGTGCCAACCCAACAGACACTTTCGGAGATACCTGTAGTGCACCTTTATAGCCACCCAATTATGTTGTGACGTTTGGTACACCCAAAGCATTCCTACGGTATCCGGGAGTTGCACAATCTCATGGTCTAAGGAAATGATACTTGACATTAGAAAAGCTTTAGCATACGAACTACGATCTTTGTGCTAGGCTTAGGATTGGGTCTTGTCCATCACATCATTCTCCTAATGATGTGATCCCGTTATCAACGACATCCAATGTCCATGGTCAGGAAACCGTAACCATCTATTGATCAACGAGCTAGTCATCTAGAAGCTTACTAGGGACTTGGTGTTGTCTATGTACCCACACATGTATCTGAGTTTCCTATCAATACAATTATAGCATGGATAATAAACGATTATCATGAACATGGAAATATAATAATAATAACTAATTTATTATTGCCTCTAGGGCATATTTCCAACATAGATTTCAACCCAGCACAGTCCAGAAAAAAGCATGAAAGCATCCACCGATCCAGCATCGCACGACTTGATTCTTTTCCTCTGCATGTACGCACTAGGTGCTCCAAGCCTCCAACGTCGCGCCGCCGGCTGCTGTCCCAGCCTCCCCATGCCCAGCTCCCCTGGTCTCGGTTCCCGCCATCCTTCGTGAGCACGCGGCCCGGCTAACTGCCTGCGAGAGGACGACCCAGCCATCGTGAGTGCCGCCGTTCACGGCCACACCGTTCCCTGCATGGTGTGCTCGTTGCTTGGTAAATTTCCTTTCATGCTTGGTAATTTTACATCACAGGATATTATAACTGGTGTTTGGCTCAAAGTTTTAACTGAATTATGTAGCCAGCTTATGTGGCGTCAGGTGGTAGCCGGTGCAAGGTCTGCCTCACCTTAATTTTTTTCCGTCCTCCGCCACTGACTGTGCTCCTGTGTCGTGCTGGTGCAGCTGCAGCGAAAAGACAATGGGGTGATGGGCTCCGGGGGCGGGCACTAGCGGTTGGTGGAAGGCGCTGGCGGCTACCCGGCCGCCACCACTCCACCGGTCGCGCGCAAGTCCTTTTTTACTTGTGGTCCTCTCTTACCATGCATCTGCGGTGACAAAGGACGAGGCCGCGAAGAAGGACGCCAACGGCATGCAGCAGTAGCAGCGTCTTATCAGCAGGTCACTGCCATTCCGGCAACGGCGGACTTCACCATTTTTAATACTCTAGCACCAGATTTTGTTGCGAAGGATTTTGATATTGTGGCGCAAGAATTGATATCTAACGCAATGCCTGGACAAGGTATGAGCCGTTCCTTACCTGGTAAACCTGTTAGAGGATTCACTGGATCCGCCCTTCTAAAACATGATTTGGTTTGCATGTATTAAGTGACAGAGGTTGAACTGACACATGTGAAGAACTCAACGACTTGATTGAGGGTAATTTTTTATCCCACACACCGATCCATTTGAAAAAGATTTGATATCCCTCCGATCACTTTGCACTGCAGGTAATTGTTGCAGAACATATAGGAAGGTAGCATTTTTTTATGGTTATCTGAATGAACGGAAAAACTGAAGAGAAGTGGGCCCAAATCAAAAAATACTTTTTCAATTGAGCTGTCATGTAAATGTCCAAAATTGAGATGATTAATTCACTTATGTATGGTGTAAAATTTATATGCTGGTGGTGTTCTTTTTATGGGTTCACCTTGTCTGGTGGCACTCACATGTACCAAGTTGCACGTTTTCTGTGATGTGGTATAACACCATGGTGAAGAAACCATTCAGACTCCACAGGCAAAATCAATCGGAGAATTATCATCTATATTTGCGCTCATGTGTCTTTTCATGTTAGGGTCATACTTCTACATTATTGGACATGGCAGTGAACCATTCATTTGTTACATGGAGTGCATTCGACAAATTAGGTATTGCTTTCATTTGTGCTGTCATTTATTTTATATATATTTATATGAAATAAATATACCCAATTGCACGTTTTCTGTTGGGTGATTTTGGAATCATCCAACAGTTTTTTATTTTAGAACTTTTCATCTAACCTTATATTTTCGATGGAAATTTTAGGTTTGGGTCATACTTCAACAATCATCTACGTCCGATCAATTACCCGAGATGTAATTGTCTCCAAACTGGAAGTAGAAATATAGTCCGAATCTTAATTTCAAGATCTTCACGTACATTTTGCTCTTAGTGCCAGGCTCTAGGAACTGTTCCCAAATTATTTATTTTATATGCTAGAACTCCAAAGCTTAGACTTATGTAGTATTAAATTACCTAATGGTATGCAAAGTCCACTTCTAGGATAAGATCATCTTTCAGCAATAGTATTGAACCGTGCAAAGTTAAGTTCTATTTATTTATTTTTTGTCCGTGCAAAAAAAACCACCTTCGACCTCCAACGCATGGCAACTCAGCCAAAGACTGGCGTCAGTTCATGCACACCCTCCCTCTAGCAGCTCATATCTTAGGCATATTCCCTGTTTTCTTGCAAGTTTAGAAAGATCCTCTTGGTGATATCTCCGATTTTCATGCAAGTTCAGAAACATTTTAGGTTATGTCGTCTCTTTTCTTTTAATGCTCAGCTTGTATCCTCTTGCAATGCAAGATTATCCATATTGCTGGCAGCCCTTATTTTTTATGTGTGCTTTACTATTCATTTTTTCGTGCATATGCATTAAACTGATAATGTAATATGGAGATCCAAAAAGGTTATTGAGATATGTATATTGCTTCTCTATAAATCGAAGAAGGAAGTCTTTTATGTGATTCTTTTTCCATTTGAATGCACTTCAGTTTCTTCATGGATTAGTTATTCAAACCTGCAGTTCTTTCTATAGTCATCAAGGGCAACATGAATAACTCCATTTTGGAACATAAAGCTGGACATAATTTAAGGAATGGATCCACTCCCCTCAAGAAGGACGACGACCACAACGAGGTATATATACCATATGTGCTCATACCATTTTATTACATTTACAAGTTCTTGTTTATGTGTAATTATCGTAAAACTAGCTGGATCAATTTAGTCTTGTTTTGGTCGGATGAATGACAACAGAAGGAGTACCTTATGACCAGTCATTTTATACGTAGCTTTTCAATTACAGAAGCGCAATAGCTAAGAATTATAGCCCTTTCTCCACTACATTTGCATATTGCTGGTGAGTGATATGTATTAATTTTTCATCTAAAATACCGCATAGCATAGTGGGACAAAATGTTAATCCATCATCGATTATTGACGTGGCTTGTCTTTGGACCATGCTTTTTTGTTATAAGTTGTTCTTCTTCTACATGGAACTTAGGTATATGCCTATAACAAATTTGATCTTTGTTTGACTGAGAAGAAAACTGTATTTGCTCCTTTTAGCTAGTGGTGTAATGATATTGTTGTATACTGCTGACTGAAGTTTTGTAGTGTTTACTACTATATATATAGCTCATGTAGGGTTTTATAGTGCATTTTTTTACAATGGAGTTTGGTCACAACCATTTGTAAAAATTGAATTTTCTCTATAGAGCCTTCATTAAATTTTAACTTCTTTTCTTGACTCATGTGTTATGACATTCAGATTCAGGGTACACATTCCCAATAATACTTTCATCTGCAGCTACAAAAGCTGATAAAGTTGATTCTCGTGGGGTAAATACATCAAGCTCTAGAGTTTGGTAAATAAGAACTTGCACCAAGAGGTGAAGAAAATGTATTTTCCAGTTAAAATATCTCCCTTGCTTTAAGAACCAGGCTTCAAACATATATTAGCCCGAATACAGTTCTTGCTGTTAGCTTGATTTTTTTTTTCTGGTAATACCACTATACTTAAGAACATGCTCTGATGTTTCTTCTATTTTGTATTTTTTTGGCAATTTTCAGCAAGCCTTTCTGGACGAAATAGAAAAAACGATAGCTACTGTTGGGTGTTTCTCGACACTTGAAGACTGCAAGTGAAGTTAAAGCTGCTATCTTTAAAGCCAAAGCCATGAGAAAGGCATGTACTTGGTTGTAGAGCCTTGTATATGTTGTGATGCCCTTCCTATTTTCTTATCTATATTATGATTTACTGTCAATGCAGTGTACCATTTGCAATGACAACAAATTACTTACTTGCTTATCTATCAAATAATTTAATGTCAACGAGGCATGTATAGGAGGACAATAAGCTTCTTTCTTTCCTTCTGTTTTTCTATCCACAAAAAGGTGGAAAAGCTCCTAAATTTCACATAATGATGGTCAATGGTGCTGTTTAGTGTGGTTCCAACATAAATTTTGTTTATATCTGAAAATTTTAAGGATACCAAAAGCATTCGTCCTCATGTTTTGGATATCATACTTAAATGAGCTTCAGATTAATTATCTTTGTACTCAATCTTTTGTTTATAATCCTGCATAAGAGGCATTGGAGCATGCGTGTGTCATGTCTTTAGTTGTCACATCGATTTTCTTGACAAATTTCAGGGGTTCCAGTTACTGAATGTCGGATGTCCTATGTCTATATTGGACAAAATGTCACAGGAAAGGCCAGTCGGCACATGACTTACACACATCAAATCGAATCAATGGTGAGTTTCTATAGCCACATGGGTGTTGTGTCACTAAGTTAGAGCCTCAGTTGTGGTGTACATATTTTTAGCCTACTGATTTTTAGGCCACTGATGCAGTATCAGTATGCTTTATAAAATTATCTGGGTATTGCAAAAAATACATAGTGCATCAAAATTGAGCATTAGTTGTGGTCTACATATTTTCAGGCTACTGGTTTTTAGGCCTCTGATGCAGTATCAGTATGCTTTATAAAATTATGCTGGTATTGCAGAAATACACACATCGAATTGGAGCGTTAGCCTACATATTTATGGACTCTGGAGTTATGCCACTTCTTTCACCCTCAGCCTGTATTGTGTCTCTATACCTTTTTTGTTGTTTTATTGCTTCACCCATAATAAGGATAGAGATCTCTTACCTCAGCAAAGGGGATATGGGTGGAAACTCAACATGCTGCATAAGAGAAGCTGCAGAACCAGATTGAGCATGCAAAGGAACTGATAAGTCGTCTTGGGATGTGTTTCAAGTGAGGAACATGAAACTACTTGAATTGCATGATTGCTACTTGCATCAAACCAATGTAGTCAGTTTTTGTATTTTTCATCCACTGTTTTTGTAATCCACATTTGCGGTTGGAAAGACAGAACTTTCCCCTTCCCCCTTCCCTCCCTTGTCGCGCCCGCTTCGCGATCAGGGGGAACCCCAGCGCCGCTGGCCCTCGTGCACCTCCCCATCCTCCCTCCTCGCTACCGCTAGGCAAAGCCGGGCCGGTGTCGGTGGCAACGAGGCTTCCTCACCTCCCGTCGGTGTACTCTTGCTCAGGGAGACGGCGGTGGCGGCGTGTTGGCGTGGGGCGCAGTGGCGTGCTGGCGAGTGTTTGGGCGATTGTGACACGGTCGTCCAGCTCGGGCGCGGTGGGCTACGCATGGTGGTGGTCTCCTGTGGCACCGTCGGCGGCTTTGGATCAGCCTGATCCGGTCACTGGTGGTTGCGGGTGTATTCGGCACCGCGGGTGGGGCTCGCTTGATGGTGGGCTCCATCTCTCTCCTCTGCTATGGCGGCTGGGAGGGGCCAGGGGCCGCGGCGGTGGGTGCTTGCCTAGACTGGTCAAATCTGTCGGGATCTGGCCTCGGTCTCCAACGAGCGTCTCGGGGTGATGGCTGCGGCATTGCCGGTGTGCAGCATGTTCTTTGGCGGCAGATCATCTGCGTGCGGTTTCTGTGGATGCTCCTGGCTCTCTCTATGGTTACAGGTTGTGGCCGGTCCGGCTTCTCGTGCCGTTTAGCGGGTGGCTGGTTTGTGCCAGTTGCAGATCCAAGCAGGGAGCCCTGGTTGGGCATCAGGGGTAACGTTTGGAGAGGTGACGGGAGAGATGGGTGGTGCCGATGCGGTCCGGCCACCCGTCACCGGCATGGGTGCCAGACATCGACGTACTCTTCTCCCACCTCACCTCTTCTCAGACCCGGGTGCTCCCCGAATGACTTGGCCTTTCTGGTCGCTTGCTCTCAGCTTATTACCATAGACCACAGCTCCGTAAGATGTTATCTTCATAGTTTTGTGCAGGTATGAGTTTGTTTTGAAAATATATATGGCTAAATGTCGAATCACCAATTTTATTTCGTAGTAGCCTTTTGTTCTAAGCAAAATATGGTTATTACTATTCTCGATTCTTTATGTTATTTTGGAGACTTGCTCTCAGCTTTGTTCTTGGCAGGGGGCTTGCTAATGGCTCTGTTCAAATAAGGTATCTCATTGTAAATCATGGCATGCATGGATTACATCTTGCACTTTGTAACTAAACTTTAGTACAAAAATGGTGTGTCACTTGTCAGTTTTACCTAATAATCCTATCTCTCATTGGATGATTTTCATGGTGTTGATTACACTTTATTACTATACAGATTGGATAGTGAGCTCACCATGTATAAATATCATTTGTATATAACCGTGGCTGTGCATTGCAACTATTACATAATCTCTGAAAAGAGACTATTACATAATCTCTGAATGGAGCGGTTGTGTCTTGTCGCACATATTTAGTTTCTCTATCCACTTCAGACATGATTTTGTTGTAGTCTACCAAGCACCGCCATACTACTTATGCTCTTCCTATATGGTTGTGCAAAGCTTGATGTATACTCATTAAACTTTGTTAGATAGTAGGTCCTATCATTATGCCTAAAATTAATTGTTTCTTTGTGTCTACAGTATGTTTGTCCATTATAATGGATGTTCTCGAATAGGAAAGTCTGCAGGTTCAAATCTTTCATCTATAATTAGTAGTACCACGATCGGTTAGGTATATTTCCTGCCAAGTTTATTCAGCATGCAGCAGTCCATACTTTCCCAATGCAGCAATCATACTTATTCTCTGCAGATCCACAAATCACAAACTTCCTAAAAATCATATTGAGTGACAAATCAAAGCATTTTTTATATTTCTATTTGAGTGATTATAGGTTTTACTGTGTGCAGGTACTTCAAGTTGAAGAATTAAATTAGTAAAGTTTCTCCATTTATAAGTGGCCAAATAGTCTGTCTAAACCTTTTGTTGGGCCTCCCTTTTGATTGATGGTGTAACTTATTTCAAGCAGAGAAGTGGGTCAAAAGAGTATCATATTACAGCCCCCCAAAAAATAGTATCATATTACAAGATATCACTTCGTGTGAAACTATGTGTTGGACTCATCCGTAATGTGAGGGCCTGAATCCATTCTTTTGAGGACTAGCGACTGCTGTAGTGTCTGATCATGTGTGGGTTACGAATCTTTTTCGCGCTAAAAAAATTGTCACTTGAAGTATATAATACTGTATACGACAGGGGCTGATTGGAGTTTATCATGAGCTTATTTTGGATGATGCTTTGAAAATCTTGATTGACAAAGTTACTGACGTAACTATGATGAATAGGACTAACAATTAATCAAGTCTTACACAATCAGAATAGATACATACAAATAATTGTTCTTCTGTATATATGTTGCGTATGATAATATAAAAGGTGTATTTGTATATATGTTTATTTTTGCATATTATACGAGAGATGGATATAGATTATGCCGATGTTTGAAAATAATCAAGCAACAAGGGTTCCAAGGCGATGTCATTGAAAGGGGCCAAAACTCATTAAGTTTATTTATTTTTTAAATACAACAACACAAGTATATATGTGTAACCGAAAAACATTAAAAGGCCCGTGGCAACGCACGAGCCTTCTACTAGTTTTTTGATAAAATTCCAGAATGTAAGGTGCATTTCTTCTAATTCCTCATAATTCCCTTGTTAGCCCTCCAGAAAAAGGGAAAATATCTCTCTCATGATTGTCTGTATCCCTCCTTATAGCAAAATAAATAAAGTACCTCTCCGTCGATTGCATGTATCTCTTACTTTCTTGGACTAACTGATTTACTTGCCACTAACAAACAAATTTACCAAGGGTAATTTCATCGTAACACGTCTATAATTATGTTCCTTGGTCACCGTGCCAAAAATAATACACCTTATATAAAGGAACGGAGGGAATAGTTCAGTAGGAGATCGAGCCAATGGAAAATCTAATGTGTTCCAACTCATCAAAATCTCACAATTGAAAACTTCTAATGATGTGTTTGTTTTTGTTGTTGCGCATATGACAATTTACTTGGAATGACCTTTTTCAGTCATATGAAATAGGTAGGCACAGGGGACTCTTATGGCAAAACCTGGCTAAAGATTTTTGATGCACGTGCAGAATTCATGCTTAGTGATGAGTGGCTTTTACACGCATTTTTACCCCGTTTAAACCATATATTTTTAGATATTTTGAGTTTATCACTAGAAAAAATAAATGCAAATGTTTGAATACAAGTGGCGTACGAGGCGCCGCTGACTTCGTGATGTCATCCCTGATAACTTTAGTGAAGGGTCTCGAACCAAATTCGTAACAGAGAAGCCCCGAAACCATATCCCACTAGAAGAACGCCCGTGCGTTGCAACGGGGCCACATTAACTTTAAGACTTCAATATTAATCATGTTAATAGTATATTTAATATTCTCATACATATCCATCTTATTAGGTACGGGATGTAGAGGTTAATTGTTTCCTTTGTTTGGATAACTTCCAAGTTCCAAGTTCTAAAATTACCCACGTACATGAGAACTAAATAATTTTAGTTAACAAAAGAAGACTACTACTCATGAAAAGTTAATCTGCGTATTCTCCTTGACAAGTTCAAAAGGTCATATATATGTTTGCATGGCTCTCTATTCTGTAAGGTTATTACATAAAACTCTTGTTCAATTAGAAAAAAGTTATAATAAGCAGCAAACATTAAAAGAATAGGTGTCTGATTCCAGCTCGTGCTTCTCCAAATGAATGTGTCACTCACCTAAAGAACTACCAGATTACGACCAATGCCAAAATTTGGGTTGTCTTCTCCCAAGAAATTTGTACAAGCCCCTCGTCATTCTTCGTCTGATTGCATCATCTAAACCAGGCTAAATATTTTTACTTTACCCATGTGAAATTATGCATCAAGTAATCAGGTAAACAAGTATAGAACGACATGCAGATGTAACCTGACCTTTCACCTTGTTAGGGAGTCCCTTCAATCCAAGAATATACAACATCCAGAAGAAATAAAATCAATGTCATAATTAGTAATCATTTTTCAGCGACAAAAGATAAACAACAATTGAATTTTTAAAACAAAACCCGCAACTACACAAGTATATTAGCACAAGTGTGGATCCTGTCCCACTCTTCATTTGTTCACAAAAAGTTCAGAATAGCAATCTTGGCGAGCCCCGTGCAAGCATCCCGTGATCTCGGTCGGGATCGATCTGCATGGCATGCTGCCGATTCTTCCAAGAGTGGGCGCTGAAAGGAATGATCCGGAACCTGCATTGTCAATCGGACAGAGCTGCATCGGCCTTCGGATCAGAGCATGAACGGGATTGAGGAATTTGGAGGAAGTGAGGGAGTAGGATGGAGATCACGAGAACTCACCCATATCTTGGGTCGTGTTAGTTCTTCGGGGGCTGCCATGGGCTGTCCTCGTCGCCATCGGTGACTCCGCCACTATAGCGCCATGAGCGTGGGATTGAGGGACGAAGGGAAGGAAAGGAAGCGAATTAATGACGTACCTGATGTTTGGTATGTAATAATCGGGTTAATTACTGTTATAATTCATTGAGTTTGTTTCCATATATTACACTTTGGCGCTAGGAAGGTGGGACTCATATTGTAAAAAAAAGGAAGTTCGCACTGATGGACGAGGAGATCTCTTGCCTACGATTTCAATTACCAATTACCGAATCCGGCTACGCTGATTGCTCTCGATTTACTGAATTAGAACTTGCCAAAATATTTACATGATTGAATTGAATCGACACCTGCCAAAGCAAGCACGAATAAATGGAAGGAGAATCGGACGTGATTCGGTTTTAAGTGGGAATAAGAAAAAGTTAAGGTGGGAGGGGTGGTGAGAGATGAGACGAAAATAAACCAAATGAAAAAACCGACGAAACTGGGAGCCTCAGTACGAGGTTAGGACCTGGAGTGCGTGGGGGCGGGTGGGGGCCTCGGTACGAGGTTTTTTCGGTTTGTGGCGGCTCAGTGTGAGGTGGGAGCAGGTACCCAAAAAAACCATGAAAGGTGGGACGGAAAAAAACTGGAAGCGAGACTACCAACTGCTCCATTAGGAGTAGAGATCCATTTGCACTATATAAAGGAGAGGAGGACCAACCCGCTTATCTTTTCGACATTTATTATATATGTAGGTATTGAACTCTTACTATATATCAGATCAGTATGGTAAGACCGTGGTTGCAACTATACTTATAACGTCCGTGTTGGGTCCTAGGTTCACTAGCCACACCATTTCTTACAATGTGTGAACTTACTACCACTACTCCACCTCGTAGTATGCCGCTTGATGAGAGATGGTGTTCTATTTAACTACCTTCAAATTTAAAACTACGAATGTATTATTTTTAATACATCAATCAGATCATACAACTAAGAAGCTGCTCACATCTTTATTTCCCCTTTCGCAAGGTGACTAGGGCAAGGCCTCCATCCTTTCAATCGCCATAGGTGGGCCCGTGGATTCGCCTCCCAACCGTTGGCTGGTGGAGGGTAGAGGAACCATGGTGCTTCAGTTACGGCTAGTGGGTAGATTAGGGTTTTTAGTCCTCGTAGCGGTGTCGCTATAGGGTTTTTAGTCATCGTAGCGGTGGCGCTATGACGGAGCTCTGACGTAGATTCTTGCCAGCTCCTCAAAACAGTGAGGTTACGGTTCTCGTCGTGCATACACAACAATGAGATTTGTTGTCAGATTCTTCGGATCAATTCAAGGGATTAAATGATGGTGACTGCATATTCACGTTGGTTCTTAGGGCCACATGCTCGGAGACTTCTCGTATGTCATCGACAAGGTTAGGCCGATTCACATGGGAGCGGTGATAGTGACACATCGACGACTCGTTCTGGTGGTGACAATGGCCGTTCGGTGGTCCAAAGGCCTCGACGTATTTTTTTCTTACATTCAAGGTGCTTTTGTACTTCTGGTGAACCTCCATATCAATTTTATTCCTTTTCAAACAATTTTTTGCACGCTATGAGTGTTTACCGGGTGAGGAAGCAACGAGAATTGAGTTTTTTGTTTTTGTTTTTGCCACTCTAATTTGTGCACAATTTTTGCCACTCTAGCTCTTAACATTTTACTTTTGCCACTCTCTCCTTGTCAGATTGGTATAATAATTAACTAGCTCTCCATTTTTCTTTTGCCACTCGAAATGGTATCTGTGATATAATTTCAAAAGATAAGAGTGACAAAAGTGAGATGCCAATTTTTTGGGTGACATGAGAAAAATAGGCAAAGCTAGAGTAGCAAAAGGAGAATTTCCCCATGAGAAATGCGGCTATTTTTTTCTTTAAAGAAACAGTAACCAAAACATTGGTCTAACCTACTCCCCTTTAATGTGTGTTTGAGTAACCGCTTCGCTCCCTCTCGTCCAGGAAAAAGCGACCAGGGAGGCGACAAACTCGTCCCGCGCTCTGCCGGCAAGGCCATGGGTTCTCTTACTCTTTGGTCGTCGTTCCTTCGACGGATGGGTGAGGGAACCCCGGCTCTCTGCTCGGCTGTAGTTAGGGTTAGGTTTAGTGTGTTCCACGGTGGCGTTTGGATGGCGGTGATGCCGACGTTTGGAATAGAAGTTCCCTGATCCCAGTCCCATCTCGGTGACGCCCTTGGTGGTGAAATCAAGGGATATGTGGGAACCTTATTCCATCCTTTCCTTGATGCGATGAATCTGGTGGTGTTTGTTGTGTCCATGGCAGATGCCATCTTGTGCGGTGTCGTCTTTGTGTTGGGGGAAGGTGTTGGTCCAAGAACAAGGTTGGATGCTTGTGGGTGGTAGTTCCGGTGTTTTTGCCTCGATGACATTGACGACATGCAACGGATATGGGTTTCAAGGAGCATGAGGATGATCCCGATCGACGCGTCACAACTGGCCTTGCTAGCGATAAGCCTTTTCTTGGGCTCACAAAGCCTTTTATGGGCAGTGGTGTTTCTTCGTCTCCGAAGACGACAAGTGGCAACGATGGCGGTTGCAGAAATCTGCTTTAATGGAGTTTTCTTGCAAATGTTTCTGGACATGTGTCCTCTCTCTTTTCTATCGTGGTTTTCGCGTTTCCGTATTGTAATTTGACATCTGTTGAATGATATATGAAATTTCTCAAAAAAAAAGGTCCCTTTAATTCCTTCTCGAAGACACTATCTCCTGATTAGTAACCCTATTCATCATTGGCAAAAAAAAAAGAACAGTAATCCTATTATCTCTACTATCTAAAAGAAACGGAGCGTTCCGTTTCCCCTCTTACGTCGCTCGCGATCGTCGTCCCTTGTTCGCTCACCCCGTCTAGACGCATATGGGCCAAGCCCCGCTAAAGCCCACATCGATCTGGCTAGGTAGGTTAGCGTTAGCTCCAACCCACCTCTCCCCATAGCTCCTCAGCTGCCGCTCTTCTTTCTGCCGCTCGACCCCCTCCGCCGCTGCCCGCCCTCCTCGGCCCGACCACACCGCCGCACTTGCCGCCGCGGCTGCTGGTCCGCCGAGGCCTACCGCCCCTAGCCCACATCGTGATGATCTCTCCGGTCTGGCTGCTGCGCCCATACCAGCCTCGCCGGCGTCGCGAGCGTTATCCACGTCGACCTCACCTCCCAAAAGCGGCGACGTGTCCTTCTCGTTGCTCCATCACGGTGCGCAAGATCGGCGAGTTGTGGCTGGTACTACATGAGGCACCCGCGAAGAAGCAACGGAACTGGTTGGAGATGCGGCACCGGCCGAACAAGACCCATGGGTAATTGATTAATTAGTAACTATATAATCAGATGATTTCTTGGCAATTGCTTGGGAGGCTGCATGGTGTTTCTTAGATGCCTTTTTTCCCTGTCATCAAAAGAATAGAGTGCCATATCATGATACAAATTCATCCAAACTCTTGTGTTTGTACTCAATTTGATTTCTATTTATGCATGATTAATCGTTACTGTTATGTTTGGTCATGCAGATTGCACGGAGAAACTCATGCAGATTGCTAGCTAGGAAAACATGGCCGTCATGAAAGCGAGGAAAGCAATCAAAAGATCAACTTCCGCGACCGCCGACGCCGGAGCCGGAGCCAGCAGCTCCATGCCCATGGCGCCTCCGCCCAGTCCCGGCGGGTTTAACGAACTCAAGCAGCCGTCGCCGCTGCCTCCCGACGTCTACTTCAACTCGACAAATGCGGATAGTATGGGGTTCCTCAACCGGTGGATCGCCGCGACGACAAGATGCCGGACGCGCGGGGTTTCATCTTTCACGTCGACATGTACGCCAACGGTCACTGCGCGTTGCAGCAGCTTCACCCGCCGACCAGCGCCCGCGTGGGCTAGCACACCTGATGGTTCCTCGGCGAGTCCAAGTTCCAGAGCCCGTGTGCGGCGACCAAGAACAAGCGCGCCGACTGCAGCGTCCAGACCGGCGGGTACTGGCGGCTGGAGCATACCAAGGAGGAGCTTCCTGAAGAGCGAGGGCTTAAGAATAGCTTCGGGTTCTACTGCGTCCCGTCCCCATCCTAGAAGCGCAAGACGCCGTGGCTCATGCAGGAGTTCACCAGCGACAGGGATAGGGGCGCCGGCAGGAAGTGCGTGCCTGCGCTCCACAAGATATACGTCACGCCGCGCACCACCGACGAGGGCCTGAGGGGAGTCTACGGGGAGGACGGCGTGACGGGGGGCATCAAGAAGCTTGTCCCGGCAGACTATTTCGCCACTACCGCCACGTTGATGCCCCCGGGGAGTGTCCGTGTTCTCCGGCAAGAGCAAGATGAGCTGCCACAGGCGTCGAATCTGCCGCCTTCGCTCCCCGCCTCTTCCTCATTACGGCAGCGTGCGACGGCCAAAACTTCATGAAGGTATTTGAATGTGGTATGGATCAATGGCATAACCATGTGTCTTCTGTAGCATATTGCTTAGATGTGAGGGGCAGTAGCAGTAAGGGCCTTCGTTGCCTTACGTCCTCTCTTTCCTCTAGCCTCCTCGAGTCCAGCGGCTGGAGTCCACATGACCAGTTTCCCCCCTTCGTGTGGGTGAGGCAAGGAGATGAACAGATCCGGCAAGCGCTTGCAGAGAACGAGGCCAACGTTGTCGCTGCCAGCGGAGTCCACGCCATCGTCTACCTCATCTTGTCTTTCTGCGGTACGGCAAAACAAATCACGCTCAGTTCATTTCTGTACCCGCTTTTGTTCCAGTCATTTTTGGTTTCCAGGTTGATTCACTTTCCTATAGTTTCTACATTTGTATCATTTATTTCTGAAGTAATAGAGTAGGTTTGAGATTATGTTTTTTTGAACGGGTTGTATAGTATCTGTAGTTAATACTGTCCACCATAATTTACACTTTTCATTTGATAACGGAAATAATTGTAGGGAATAGCAAAGCATAAGCTCAAATGGTTTGGTTATTTAACTGGGTTTTCAGTTTTCTCATAGACATCTACATATTTGGACCAACAAGACATGATGGTCGGCGGGTTATTTAACTATGGTCTTTCTTCTTCATTATCAATTCGTCAGCTCTGCTGCTGGGAGCCGCGGACCTCATTGGAAAGGAAATAACTTGTAGAGGGCGTATAAGGAGATGCCAATGGAAAAGAGATGAGTTGAGTTTGTGTTTGGAGATCTCAATGAAAAAGAAATGGAGAGTGTAGAGTGGTAAGAGGAGGAATCGAGCCAAGTCCTATTTTATTTTATTTTGAGCTTGGAGCCAGTCCTATATTTGTCACAAGACGTGATAGACATTTGCTTGATGCCCATCCCCAAAAGGAAAATAAAAATATTTGATTGATGCATTCAGTTTTTTTATGGGGCTGAAAGAGTCTTGTTAGGGTGCACGTTCATTATAATAGAGGTGGAATTTTAATATAATCACCACAAAGCTATATTATCATCCAGTGCAACTTTTCTCAATATATTTTGTATCCCGTAGCACGAACGGGTATTCACCTATAATAATATTAGAAAGTCAAGAATGTTGCCCTAAAGATATAGGTTAAACACATTCAGCATATACCCCGTTACAATGCACGGGCAACTAAATCATGGGTACAAACTGATAAACATTTATATTCATATGAACAAGCAATAACAAACTAACATACTAGAATATTTATATACCGTTGCAACGCACGGGCATTGTCCTAGTGTAACAGTAAAAAAAGAATGTAATCATATTTTTCTAGACTTTAAAAATCAAGAGCAACAATATTTAAAGTTTCCGGACTTGAAAAATCGCGATTAACAAATTTTAAACTGCGAAAAAAATCAGGCACCGATGTGCGAGGGCGACCCAAGAGCCAACTCGCCCGATCAAATCAGAACAGCGAATGATCGTCGATCCCTTCCGACAGACGGGCCGACGCGGCAGCAGCACCGAGGCCGCACGTGACAACCCCCCCGCATCTCCTCCACCGATCGATCGCGTCTCGCGCCCGGTCGCTGCCACCCGGGCCCACACATCATCCATCCCATTGCCCCGGGCCCACCCGCCCCCCTCTCCGCCATTGCCGCAGCAGCAGTAGCGGGATAAGCACGCACGGCAGGCCAAGCCCAGGCCGCCATTCCCATCACGCAAACAGTTCCAGGATAAAAAAAAAGATTACTTCCTCCACAGGACAGGACAGGAGGAGGCGGAGGGCGAATCGTCCCGTCTCCTCTCGTCTCGACCCCCATCTTCTTCCTTCCTCGCATCGCATCCCATCCCATCCCTGCGCCCGAGTTATTTATAAATACGCAGACCCCAATCGCGCCGGGTTTCGCTAGGGTTCGCGAGATTTCTCCTGCTGCCGCCGGGGTTTGTTCCTCCGCTCGCCTGCTCCATCCGTCCGCCCTCGGTGGCTGGATCGATCTGGGTGTGTGGGGAGTGAGGGGGGATTCGTGCGTGCGGCGCGGGGGTTCCGGAGGGGGCTCGATTCGGCGAGGCTGGGGCGTGGGGGCGGGCGGTCGGGCCACTGGACCTGCGCCCACTGGCTGCGGGCCATGGCCGGGATCGACGGCGCCGGGGACGCCCCCGCCGCGCGGCTGCCCGAGTTGACGCCCGTCGAGCGCGTCGAGCAGGTGCGTCTTCTCTGCTTTAGTCTCCTCTGATCTAACCACCCGTGGCGGCGGTTGCCTGCTTGCGCCTCTGCCCGTGCGCTCCTCTGTTTTTCTCTTGTGCCGTTGGTTGGTTACTAGTCCCGTGGTTCTCAGAGCCGCGAGGGTTCCATACATAGCCAGCGCGATTCCTTCCTGATCGCTGGGACGGCTCGCGATTTGCGTTTGTGGAATCGACGGCCGTGTTTACCGGCCGATGCAGTAGGACATTGGGAAATTTTGTGTGCGAATAACCAAACTGTTCCAGACTTTTATTGGAAGTTTCGATGATTCAGTAAGATAGTACAGTACAACTGTTTGCAGAATCCTTCAATTTTGCTAATGTAGTGGCATTGTGTTCACTCTCTGCAGAAGCTGATCGCCTGCGGAGTTCCGGAAGAGCAGCTGCGGGAGGACCATCAGGAAGCCCTGCTCATGTACTTGGAGGAGCACGCCGATAAGATTTCTGAGGTCATGGCGGTCATCTTGTCAGCGGGCACCGATATTTCGGAGGCCCGCAAGTCCTCGAAGAAGGATGAAGACAGCGGCAGCAGCAGCGATGGCGATGCGTACAGCGAGAGCTTGTCGTGGTTGCAGTGGATGATGTTCCGCAACGAGCCGGATGCAGTGCTTGATGACATGGAGCATAGCAGTGCGGGAGAGCGTGCCGTCTGCGGGTCTGTCTGGGGGCAGAACGACCTCGCTTACCGCTGCCGGACCTGCGAAAACGACTCCACATGCGCCATCTGTGTTCCATGCTTCCAGAATGGTAACCACGAGGATCATGATTACTCCATCATGTATACAGGTGGTGGATGTTGTGACTGCGGGGATGCTACTGCCTGGAAGCGTGAAGGGTTCTGCTCGAGGCACAAGGGGGCCGAACAGATTAAGCCTCTTTCCGAGGAGCTTGCGAGCTCTGTGGGGCCTGTGTTGGATGAGCTCTTGCTCTTCTGGAAGGAGAGGATTTGTCTGGTGGAAGCCCCAACTCGGAAGGCTGGCGAGGGTACTCCCTGCAAGAGTGTTGCTGAGGAGTTGACGACTTCTATTGCTGACATGCTGCTTCGCTTCTGCACCTCTAGTGAAAGTCTTCTTAGTTTTGTGTCCCAAAGGATCCGTGAGTCACCAGATCTCTTGGATGTATTGACGAGGGCGGAAAGGTTGCTGGACAAGGAAGTTCTGAAAAATTTGCATGAGCTGCTATTGAAACTTATCACTGAACCAGCTTTTAAGTACGAGTTTGCCAAAGTTTTCATACAGTACTATCCTGGTACATTTTCTGAAGTTATTAAAGGGAACAATGATAATCCGCTGGACGAGTATCGACTGATACCGACTTTTTCTGTTCAAATATTTACCGTGCCTACGCTGACTACAAGGCTTGTGCGGGAGCACAATTTGTTGGGTATTCTTCTTGAATGTTTGACAGTTCTATTTCTTTCTTGCGTAGGTGAGGATGCTCATTTACAGGTATGCTTGACTTCTTTCCGCCGCTCAAAAAATTAGACGTTTATGCTTTACCCAGTCGCTGTACACTGATGGGATATTATTACTTTCCAAGCATTATTGCTATATTTTTTCAAAGCTGCCGGTACAATTCGCGTCGAACATATTTCTGTTATCAGTAACAGGGCATAGGCCCTGAATGTTGGCTTGTCATAAACATCAGCGCACCTATCATCTCTCCAATTATTGCGTAAGTAAAGAGATAAATAGCATGTCAACATACTTGGATTACTGGGGGTGGATGATCAACGTTTAACAGAAATATGTTCAAACACTTCAGGACAATGTTTTTGTTGGTTTTCGATAAATGTGTGTATGCTAACAGATCCCAGAAAGATTTTGGTTTCACTTTGGTGTTCTGTCGCGATGTATATAGCTACTTAATATATTGTGATTAGTACAGTGTAATGTGATTTCATATGGTCACAGGAATATTTTCACTTTGTTATTTGCAGACAAGCAAATGGGGAAATTTGTATGATTCTTCTCTTAGATTATTGGAAGATACACGCTATGTCGTGAGCCATGAGGAGGTTTCCAAGTATGTTGCTTATGAGAGGCCTGATCTAACAAGGTCATGGATTAAGCTATTGTCACTTGTGCAAGGAATGGATCCTCAGAAGAGAGTGACAAGTATTCATGTTGAAGATGAGAATGAGAATCTAGCTTCGCCTTTCATGCTAGGACATTATCTTGGTATCATTCAGAATCTTTTGATGAAGGGAGCCTTTTCTTCTCCTGGGCAACAAGAGTCAACTGATGTTACTGTATGCTCCACTGCGATAAAAGGCATGGAAAGTGCCGAGAATCAGCGTCATGCTAAAGTTGGAAGGGTCTCCCAGGAGAACTTGGTATGCAATTCAAGTACCAGAGAGAGTGCTTCGAGCAGTGAATTACCAGCACCTGCTACCTGTTTAATTCGTCAGTGCTTGAAAGCTATTGAGAGCTGGCTGGAACCTGGTCCTCGGAGGAGAAAGTTGTCGTCCCTCGATGCTAGCAGCACTGATGCTCGCAATTTTCTGGCCTTGCTTGAAGACACTTTGACTATTAACAAAGGTGGATCAAGTAAACAGATTGGTGATGTGGGCATGAAGGTGAATGAAGGATCCCAAATAGACGATGCTGCAGATTATCATGAAGTGGTCAGTTCTCCTGCCCAAGAATCCGACGACATGATGCTGATAGATCAAGTAGGATCGCCTCAGGCTGGAAATGACTTAGGCAAGGGAAAGATGAACGAAAGTAGCAATGGATTAGATGTACAATTACACTCTGAAAATGCCATTTCTGTTGCTCTGACCGATGGCAGCCTTCTATATGCTCACCCAGATTCAAGAATTGATGAACTAGGAATACTGAACATGACAAGCTGGCCTCGTGTTGTCTTTGATGTCGGTTCACAAGAAACATCTTTTCATATCCCATTACACCGTATGCTTTCTTTACTATTGCGTAAAGCAATGAAGAAATGTTTCGGAGAGGATGCCAAACCAGAGGAATGTTCAGTTGTGCAGCCCAAGGAGTTTTTCTCTCAGGTACTTGGAGGTTTCAAGCCTTATGGGTTTGCTTCAATTGTAATGGAGCATCCATTAAGAGTGAGAGTATTTTGCGCACAAGTGCGTGCTGGAATGTGGCGTAAGAACGGAGATGCAGCTATACTGAGTGCTGAGTGGTACCGCTCTGTGCAATGGTAATTTCTTTGCTCACCTCAAATAAATTGCTATTCAACTAACAGTCCTGAAGTTATATTGTTACCCATCTTTCCAGGCTTGAACAGGGCTTGGAGTCGGATCTGTTTCTGCTGCAATGCTGTGCTGCATTATCTTCTCCAGAGTTCTTTGTGAAGACCATTCAAGAAAGATTTGGTTTGTCGAATTATATATCTCTGGTTCTCACGGAACAGAATGAGTAAGCCCCAAGTTGTTCTGTAATGACATCAACTTCTATTTCTGTTAACATATTGCTTAAATTTTCGGTGGTACATGTATGTACTTTTTGTGTTGATAATCCAGTCAACTGCTTGTTGTCACTACTTGCCACATGAAGGTTTTCATTGATCACATAAGTTAAAAATGACTTAAACCCTGCATTCATCAACATACTTCTTGTGTAACCATGTATTACTCTATTTTATATTCCGGTCTTGTGGAGTATGCTCAGTTTTATCTTCATTGATCTATTTTCTGTCATTACCACTAAGCTATTGTCGTTAACCATTCCATTTAATTGTTCTTTTGTGACGGTGGGAAGTACACAGCTTGTCGCGCTGTGATATATTGAACTCTTTTAAGTTTACTGTGTCTTTTTTTAGTTGCGCATTTGAGTGATGTTCAGGTCAACTTTTTTTTGTTTATCATATGATGACACAACAGCCTTAGGCAATATCTTCTTGTTGCTTCTGTGCATTTCCTGTCAATGTTTTCATCATATCCAGATTATAATAGTTTGCCTGGACAGTTTTGTTAAATGCTGATTTTTTTATGTCTTTCAGATATGAGCCAGTTCTAATGCAAGAAATGCTAGTTTTTCTTATACAACTAGTCAAAGAACGCAGATTTATTGGGCGTTCGACAGCAGACAACTTGAAGAGAGAATTGATTTATAAATTGGCTGTTGGAGATGCCACCCATAGCCAGATTGTGAAGTCTCTTCCCAGGGACCTTTCGTCAAGTGACCAACTTCAAAGTGTTCTAGATTCACTCGCAGTTTACTCCAATCCATCTGGAATGAAACAGGTTTTAATCCTTGAAATTGTATAACATGCTTCAGCGATTCCTTCTTTACATTTGAATGCATTACTAATAAGAAAAAATATCACAGGGCAAGTATGTGCTTCGCAAAGCATTCTGGAAGGAATTGGACTTGTATCACCCGCGCTGGAATTCCAGAGAAATACAGATTGCTGAAGAGAGATATTACCGTTTTTGCAAAGTTTCTGCTCTTAACGCTCAACTACCTCAATGGACTCATGTTTTTAGCCCTCTGCACAGTATTTCTAAGATAGCCACCTCCAAAGCTGTCCTTCAAATTGTTCGTGCTGTTCTCTTCTATGCTGTTTACACCGAAGCATCATCGGTATCACGTGCCCCGGACAATGTTCTTGTGATGGGTTTGCACCTTCTTTCGTTGGCACTTGATATATGTGAATCAGAGAGTCAAACGTATGCGGACAAATATGGGATGGACATAGTGCAGCATGATGCTGAATCATGGGTTGTCCTGTCATCGTATGCAGAAGAGACTTTTCCCATATTGACCTACTCTACTGAATCAGTCTCTCCAGAGTCTGACAAAGTAAAGAATGAGAGCATGCTAACCTTGCTTGTTTCACTAATGCGCAAGTACAGCGAAGAGAATGACAGCACCTTTTCTGGATCCAAGTACTGCAATGTTCCATCTCTAGTTGAGAGTTTGTTAAAAAGATTTGCCAAGTTAAGTAAGCAGTGCATGTCTGCATTAAGACAAATGGCACCGCAAGTAGTTCCATCTATTCCGGATCATGGTAGCACTAAACAGAATTCTGGATCTCCAGATCTGATGGACAAGAAGGCAAAAGCGCGCCAACGTCAGGCCGCAATCATGGTAAATGCTTAATTAAAAAAGTTAACTATATATTCTTGAGGCATCTTGAGTTTCAGCTTTCGTCAAATAAATTGTTTGGATGGACTTACAAAACCCGGGCATATAATTTTTCGTATCTAATCTGTATGTCAGGCAAAAATGAAAGCAGAGCAGTCAAAATTTGCTGAAAGTATGAAGGCATCAGAAAATGAAGGGCATCCTGATGCAACATTTGAGCCAGATGCATCCAGTTCAACCGCCGTTGCCTCTGAGGAGTCACGACCAGTTTGCTCTCTATGCCGGGATTCGGATTCCAAAAGTCCACTCTGCTATTTGATTCTTCTTCAGGTAATAATCCTTGACTCGACAATGGTGATTCTCTTTTCTGTAGTAATTTGTCAACATAAAGTACCTTTCTCTGTCCCATGTGCAAAAGCATGGCAATTGGACTACAAATTTCCTGTTATGTTATGTTGGTCGTATAGTATTCTTACTTGTTCTATAATCTAGAAATCTCGGCTTGCATCTTTTGTTGAAACGGGCAATCCATCCTGGGATAACTTGAGTCAATCAAAGAAGACATCTGGGTCCATCAGACGGGAAAAATCAACCGATTCCTCGGGTGCTGGGTCTTCTAGTTCAGAGGAACTTGTCAGGGATACAACGATAGAACCTTCCTTTGAATTAGACAGCATGGAAGTTGACGCATTTCTTGATTTCTCAAATGAGCAACATCCACTGATTAGATATATATCATGTTTCCCAAGTGGACGCTGTACTGGCAATGCAGATGACAATATCTCCCTTGAGACAATTGAGGCTGATGTATACAAGTCTATCATAAATGATCTGGTTGGCATTCAAGGTGGTGAGCAGAGTTTGTCTACTTCAAATCTCACAGCTGGCTCCAAGACAAGCACAAGCCCTAAAAGTTCTGTTCTGGGAACATATGTTACTTGTCTTTCAACAAAATACCGTCTTTCTTCTTTCTGTGATGTAGCCTCCAAATCTTCTGCCCCAGTAACAATAAGAAACAGATTTGGCCCCGTTGATTGTGATGGCATCCACATCTCTTCTTGTGGACATGCTGTACACCAAGAATGTCATGATCGATATTTGTTTTCCTTGAAACAAAGGTATGCTGCACGGTTTCCATTCAAATCGCTTGAATTCATTCTTATAAAGTTCAAATAGGATACACTTTCATATTGTGCCTTTGAGTAGTTTTCTGTTTGAATTGGCATCTCACAGTTATCCATACAAATATAATAAGCATGAGTTGTCTTTGATCCAACCAATCAGACCATCCAAAAAGCATTGATCCAATGGAGCCTGCATTAGTGGTTGTCTTATGATGGCTTCTCACACTTCTCTTGATTGAATCTACAATTTCAGTGCAGCAACTTTACTTTTTTGTTTCTTGACAGATATATCAGGAGACTAGGTTTTGAAGGAGGTCATATTGTCGATCCTGATCTGGTATTTTCTACTGATGCATTAGACACTTTTGTCTTCTTTCTTTTGCTAATTCTGTACTTACACCTAGCTTCGTACAGGGAGAGTTGCTGTGTCCAGTGTGTCGCAGATTTGCAAATTCCATTCTTCCGGCATCACCGGATTTCTCTGGTATAACTAGGAAGGCGATGCCAATTGCTCAAACCATGCCTACTGAAGCTGCTGCAACTGTACATAATTTACAGTTCCCTCGCGCACTGGCCCTCCTTGAAAGTGCCAGAAAAATTGTTGGACAAAGCACATTTCTAAAAGCTTTTCCTGGGAATGTGAATGACACTGCGGAGCCAGCTTTAGATCCTTCCCTTCGAAGACTCACTATGCTTTACTATCCTCGCAGCAAAAGCAGCTTTTCAGCATCTGAAAGGCTAAGCCCATCCTTGTTTCTCTGGGAAACACTTCGGTACTCTGTCGTTTCAACAGAGATTGCTTCTCGTGATAGAATGTCAAGCTATTCTGCTCAACCGAAGTCTTGCTTAGAATCTCTGCGCAGTGAATTGAATTCATCGAGTGGATTCATATTGTCTCTATTGTTTCGTGTTTCTCACTCTGCACGTGTTCTGAACCGCCGTGAGGTTCTTCTGAGATTTGAAGGTATCCAACTGTTAGCAGGGTCTATTTGCTCTGGTATTTCTGGCGATAAAGATCTTTTGGATGCTACCAAGCGAAAAGGTATATAGGGCACCTTGGCCCCCTTTGTACAATCTTCCTACCGCAAGATTTTTTCCAGTGTTGTTTCTTAGTACTCACCTACTATATACTCCCTCCGTTCGGAATTACTCGTCCAAGAAATGAATTTATCTAGATGTATTTTTGTTGTAGATACATCCATTTTTGTGACAAATAATTCCGAACGGAGGGAGTAGTTATTAAAAAGATCAGATGGGTAACTTGTATGATGTACCTAATTTTGTGTTTTTGGATCTTGTTTACTGGAAATTCAAATCACTATAACTTGCATGTGCAGGAATATACCATATTTATGTATCCTCTTTCTCACATTTCCGTTTTTGATAGGCACTTCGCTACCTATGGTTGACCCGGAAAGTGAGGGTGAAATATTTCCTGATATTCAATTTTGGAAGCAATGCGCTGATCCAATCCTTGCTCAAGATCCATTTTCTTCATTGATGTCAGCACTTTTCTGTCTACCTGTTGAAGTTTTGACATCCACAGAATTCTTCATCCCTATTGTTCATCTATTCTACATTGTTTGTGTCATTCAGGTATACTGTTCTGCAATCTCCCACCACCTACATATTTCTGTTATGGTGTATTTCTCTGTTAACATATGCATTGTGCTGTAGGCACTAATAACATGCTACCGGGAAGAAGCCTTTGACAGATCAAACTTCCGTAACTGCCTTCTCAACGATGTTTGCCAGGAGATGTCAGGATATGATATTGCTAGAGAATATTTTGTATCTAAGCACATTGATCCCTCTTGTGATCCAAAAGATATGGTACGGAGATTAACACATCCTTATCTTCGGAGGTGTGCATTGCTTTGGGAGCTGCTAAAATCCTCTTCCTCAGCACCCTTATATGACAGTTCCAATATTTGGGAAGGGTCACATCTTCACTTAGATAGTAGCACAGCGGAAGGCAATTCTTCACTGGCAATTGAGCTGGATGGAGTACAAGAACTGGAACACCTCTTTCAAATTCAGCCACTGGACCTGATTCTCAAAGATGAGTGTGTACACATGCTTGCCTTAAGATGGTCTCAACATTTCTGTGAAGACTACAGATCTCGCAAGTATAGAGGCATCCTCTTTTCTACCCCCGCGGTCCCATTCAGGCTGATGCAGTTACCACCTGTCTACCAAGTTCTCCTAGAAAGGTTTAGTTTGAATCTTCTAAGTTTTCTGGTCTGTGTACGTGTGTGTTCAGTGGCTTCAGGAGCTTGACTTTGGTTTGCAACTTAACATCTTACTCTTTTGTCCACCAGATATGTCAAGATGCAATGCCCTGATTGTGGTTCAGTGCCTGATGAGCCAGCGTTATGTTTGCTTTGTGGCATTCTATGTTCACCTAGTTGGAAACCATGCTGCAGGTGAGTGTTTCAGCTTTTGTACTCCCCACTCCACCAATGTTTGTTCTTCTGTACTTTATGAAATGTTAAACCTGTTCTTTTTCTAATGTTTAGGGCTGGTAAATGCCTAAATCATGCGTCTCAGTGTGGTGCTGGTGTTGGCATATTTCTTTTGGTGAGGGTATGTGTCACATCATCCCTCTTCATCCGATGAAGTTACTGTCACATTTTTCTGCTCTTTTTTTGTGATATCAAAAGATCTTGTCGGTTTTGATAGTTGCTCTTTGCAGAAAACAACAATCCTGTTGCAACGATCGGCTCGTCTTGCATTTTGGCCATCTCTGTACCTTGATGCTTTCGGTGAGGAGGTATTGGACTTACTAATGAGTATTTTCATTTAATACTTGAGCCTTTTTTCGGCCACTCCGGATATATTTCATCCATGTATGATTCCATATCAGTACCTGCTGCCAAATCAACTGAAGAACACAGGCAATGTAGTATATCTGTTACTGAATTAATGTGAGGAACCGTCTCCACCAAATAATCGAGTGAACTGACCAACCAATATTTTTTTTGACTGAAAACTGACCAACCAATATAGCTGCCGGGTCCATGAGGGACGCTATCAAAGAGTCCGGCGACACTTAGACTGCAGTCTCTGCACCACCACCATCCTAGAATATGCACCATGATATGATGCAAATATGATTTAACCTAATCACACAATAGTTGACATGGAGGGTTTGAGCATTGCATGTAGAGTGAATTGCGTGAACTGCCATAAACTTAGCCGTAAATCTTTTGAAGCATATCATGGTGTTCCATTTCCTGCCTACAAAAAGAGAAATGGTTCTTTTTGATGGTTACCTCGTGATACAAAGCTATGAAGTATGCAACACCTCGTGATAGTATGTGCTGCCAAGTGGTGCACCAAACAAATGATACGACCAAAGGCTGTCGGGATTTTTCTTTTCTTTTTTAGAAGCTACCTTGTACCCCTTGCTTATGCATGTATGTACCTTTTGGATGCAGGATCATGAAATGCACAGAGGAAAGCCCTTGTATCTTAGCCAAGAAAGATACGCAGCCCTCACATATCTGGTAACAGTCTCCTTTGCTTATCCTCTATATTTTTCAAGGATCTATGTTCAAGATGGGATAACATGTTCTCTTTTGATTTGATAGGTGGCATCTCATAGCCTTGACCGGACTTCTGAAGTTCTGCGGCAAACAACCATCAGCTTTTATACATCTGATTAAGTGCATCGTTTTGAGGAACAATGCCCAAAGGTTTGGATAATGTTTGTTTTTATCATGGAATACTTGGAAGTGCTGTGAAGCATTGCATGTTTTCCAGGATTAAGATAACTGGCATATCACCTATCCCATAGTAGCCCTGCTGTTACTATTACCTCCCTCCCAAAAAGCTATTCTTACATTTGTCTAGATACGGATGTATCCAAATACGTTTGTGTTAGATACATGTGTATTAGACAAATCTAAGACAAGCTTTTTGGGACGGAGGTAAACATTCCTCTACTGACTGTTCTAGTCAAAGCATATGGGTTCAGAAACTATTCTTTTACAACAGAGCTCATACAGTACATGACAAGAAAGAATATGGTTTGACATAGTCAGGTACTCCCTCTGTAAAGAAATATAAGAGCGTTTAGATCACTACTTAGTGATCTGAACGCTCTTATATTTCTTTACGGAGGGAGTAGTTTGCAATATACTTATATTTCATCTTGTTACTTGTTATGGGCTCATATTATATATCCCCACCGGTTATGTCTGCATTTCTTG
Organism: Triticum aestivum; assembly: GCF_018294505.1. NCBI lineage: Eukaryota > Viridiplantae > Streptophyta > Magnoliopsida > Poales > Poaceae > Triticum > Triticum aestivum. The sequence continues at coordinate 66,641,042 of NC_057801.1, forward strand.
CCGCGGTACGAACCATGGTAACCATTTTGATCTTGGTGTAGCTGTTTTATTGACAGGATCATGTGATGTGCATATTTTCTGGGAACTGTCGTCTAGCTTCATATTCATGCTTTCCAGTGATGGTGAATTGCATCCATTCCCAAGGTGATGACCACAGCATTTTGTTTTGCACATGCATGGGCACACATGTTTTCTCTTTGATTTCCCCTTTCTAAAACTTGTCTCGTCTTAGGTGGCGCGGATTCTGCCAGACTATCGAGCCGTGCGTTGGTGTTTCAGACCTTGTTCGCGCACAATGTACAGCGGTGCCTATGGTGCCCCTTTTCTTTCCTTTTTCGTTCTTTTAGCATGTGACCGGATGGTTGGTTGAACTGTTCACATTGTACAAATTCGCCCTGTGAAACTATCTGCAAGAAATGTAGGCTAATTAAACTGGTAACTGCCGTCATTTGCAGCATCATGCAGTATGCATCCCTTTTTGTTTTTTGCTTGAAAATGCCTCACTCATCCAAAAAAGGAACAAACTTAAGTTTTTAACGAAACCAATGTAGATAAATCTGGGAATAGAGAAAAGGCAGTAACCCTAATGATTTTATATCAAGATGGGAATGGGCCGGGTCGGCCCGCTGGGTCACTGACCCGGCCCAAAAATTCAAGGCCAATGGGCCAGGTGGGTTGGCCTTGAATCATATACGGGTCAGTGGGGGCCGGCCTCGTGCGACCCAATGGTTCCGACGGGTCGACCCAGCTAGCTGATAGTTATGCCCTGTCGCCGCCCCCGACGATCTCTGCCGCCCCAGGCCGCCGGCGTTCCTCCCGCTCCTGCTATGCTTGTCGTCTTGGTCGCCGGCGATCGAGACCGTCCCGTGCCCCGCTGTCCTGGTCGCCGGTCCTGATCCATTCCGGTCGCCGTCCTGTTCTGCTCGCAAGTGATACTTGCCGGCTTCCTCCCCTAGTCCCCTTCCCAGCGCAGCTTGAAGCCAAGCCAGTGCATGTACTCTTTTGGTTATTGTCAGTGTTGTTTGCGATAGCTGCTTGGTGTTGGTTCTATCCATTCCCAGTTCTTGGCGCAGCTTGAATAACCATGGGATTTCTCTCCATTCCCAGTTCACTGACTTGCCTCTGCTTGCGATTTAAACAAGTTATTGCAGTGTGGTTCAGTGAATTTGTAGGCTCTGTTATATCTCTCTCAATTGTTGTGGAAATTTGTAGGCTCTATAAAAGTAGAGACAGTGTCCTAATCTTTTGATCTTGTCTGAATCTTGTGGATTGCCTAATAATCTTGTGGATATTAAATCTTCTGATCTTGTCTGAGTCTTTTGATCATGTCTGGATGCGAAAAGATTACAACTTGTCATTTTACTGGACGGTGTAAAACACTTGCTGAATTATTGGGTCGGCCTCATCTGCCCAATGGGCCAGCAAGGCCACAAAATTCTGTTGAAATGGGTCGACCCATGGCCTCGCAAATTGAACTTGGGGCCACAGGGCCAGGGCCAGGTCCGGCCCAGCCCAATCCCATCTTGAATTTTATAAAATGGGAAACGAATGTGTTCACCTGACGGATCTGTGCACTTGCCGACCGACCGCTTATGTGGCCACCATCTGATCTATTTGTGATCAGATGGGCACAGGAGGGTTCTCCTCCGAGCCCATCTCCGCCGCCGGGGAGAGGAGCTACCACCTGCGCTGCCTCCCCACAGTGCGCCATTGGCCATGGCATCGCTTAGTCCTGCCCGGTTTTTTGTCGAAAAGGACCGCCTGTCTAGTGCAGAAAAACCCCCTAAGCCGTGGCGGCAGGCGCGCCAGCCGACATGTGGCACCTGCCGCCACGAGGCGGCAGCCCCTGCCGCCAGCCGGTCAGGCGGCAGGCTGCCCATAACAGCTAGTGGCGAATCGCTACGGAAACGGAGGCCGGTGGTTGGCCCTGCCGCCTCGTCCGGTGGTGGACTGTTTCTGCTGCTCACGGGCGAATCGCTACGGAACCGAAATGCATGCATGTGCTAGCAGGTCTAATTATCGTTGCATGTGCTAGTACATCGTGGCAGTTAGCTTGCTGCCCCTGAAAATGAAAAGTCAACTAACCGATCAACTTGTGTACGCACAATAGGAGTCTGTGTACTTCTCTTCTTTTATGAAATGAGCCTTTGTATTTCTAAAACACGTGCGCATATAACCTGCATTTAAAATCATTGAAGATCCAAAATAAGCTATGTGGACGGAATCAATACAACAAAAACTCATTGAACACTCATGAAACATCTCTTCTACATTTCCCGACAGCAAAAAAAATACATTAATTGAGAATTGCCACCACAGCAACACTAGAAGGGACGACTCCGCGGCGAGTCGTCGTTGATAAGTAGTGGACAATCCTACACACATGCCACTGGTCATATTGGCTAGGGATAAGTAGTGGACAATCCTACACACATGCCACTGGTCATATTGGCTAGGGGTAAGAGGAACCGAAGTTATTAGAGCAACTTTAGCAGACCCCGCATCCCGCCGGCTTTGCGGGCCGGCGCGGATGGCCGCAGAGACAGACCCCTCAAACGGACCCGTATAAAAGAATATTCATGGAATATTTTTTTTACAGGTGGGCTTTCGCGGGGTCTGCTCTTGCGCCGCTGCATCCCGCATCCCGCCGGTCCGCGAATATCAGTACCACATCATAATTATCAATACCAACATAATACAACAATCATCCACATTACAAATAATTATTCAAATCACTGAATACAAATACAAATAATGCAATACAAAACTTGTCCCGAATACAAATACAAATGAATGGAAAAATGAGTTTGTTACTGTTCAACCCTTTGCCAATAGTGCTCAATGAGATCCTCCTGAAGCTGAAAGTGGGTGTTTGCATTTTTAATTTCCTTGTATGTTTGAAAAAAAGCTCTAAAGCGGTTAGGATCTCTAGCTGGTTTGACACGGCTACCCACATTGTCGTAGAAGAACACTAGCTGACACTGGTAAATGTTATCAGTGGCGGGTGAACCCCAGGGCCCGCTACTGATATTTTTTAGTGTATTTTCTAAAATCTTAATTATCTTCATTGATATCTTTTCTTCTCAATTCAGGACCCGCTACAAAATATCGTCCTGCCCTGACTCCTGTGGCGTCATCCGGTGGCTGCCATTGGTATGCGGCTCAGCGCCCTTGATGCTAAGGTTAGCCACGTCGTGCCCCTACTCTTCCTTCCCTCCTCGCTCTCTAGAATGAGATGTTCTGTTTCGAAACAAAGGGCCTATTTACAATTGCAACAAGGTTTTTTTGCACGGATCTCAATGGCATAATATAACCAAGTCTCAGGACCGAGATTTAGAAAGAATGTAAAGATGCAGAAAATACTGCAACACCACTCTTATTGCAAAGGGGCCCGCTCACGTGGGCACATCAGATGGTCTTAACGGTTCCATCCAATGGTCATGAAGGCAGTCAATTTTTCTCTAAACCCAACATACATAATAATTAATTGGATTGGAAGGGGAATTATCCATCGATGGGTTAGGCCAAAACACTAAGTATAGTAGTAAAAGAATGCAATTTTGGAATGGGGATTACGCCCCCCTTTGGCCTCCTCGAGGCTCCGCCGGTGTGTCTTATGATATGCACTTTGAACTGTTGTGCTACACCGACAATTTCTGTATGTGGTACACCATTCATGTGGTCAAGCCATGCCGGTAATGTATCCAAGCACATGCCATCACTGGCGGCCATTGATAAAAATGGCGTGGCATTGTCGCACGATTGAATGCCCGAGTTTGTTAGAGCATCTTCAGCCGCGTCCCTAACAAACCCTCCCAAAGCGATTTTTTAGCGTCGGTGGCTGAAAATCGGCCCAGGCGTCCCGAGGATCTCGTTTAGCGCCGGTTTGGGCGAAATCCGGAGCGGCGATCCTGCCACGAACCCAAACGGCCGGGTGCCGCCTGGGCGCGCCGGCACAAGCGAAAAGCGGCGTGGGGCCGCTCTGTCGGCGACTAGAAGATGACCGGAAGCCCTTTTCCTCCCGCGTTCACCCCTCTCTTCTCCATTCCTCCCGCCAAACCCCCGCCTCCCCCCTGTCCTCCCGCCGGCCATGCCATCGAAGAAATACGTGATGCCGCACGCCGCGACGGATTCAACCGCCGCCGCCGCCCAGCCGAAGCAAAGGAAGCCGAGGGCTCCGCTCTCCAAACCGCCCGGCATGACCAACGCCGAGTGGAAGGCGGATGTGGAGCGCCGGGAGGCCGTCACCGCCGACAGGCGCAACAGGGCCAAGAAGGCGAGGGAAAAAGCGGCGTACGCAGCGGCGGCGGCGGCGGCGGAGCGCGCCACCGAATAGGCGGAGGTGGCACGCGCGACGATGACAAATCCACCGGTGGGCACCCGTACGCGGCCTGGAGCCAGCAAAGCGTCGGCTCTCTGGCCGGGTTCTCGTCGTCGCCGCACCCATGGAGCACGCCCTCGCCGGGCTATGCCGATGGGGACGCCCACGGTGGTTTCAAGCCCAACATCACCTTCCCCACGGGCGCCCTTGAAGGAAATATGCCCTAGAGGCAATAATAAAGTTATTATATATTTCCTTATAATCATGATAAATGTTTATTATTCATGCTAGAATTGTATTAACCGGAAACATAATACATGTGTGAATACATAGACAAACAAAGTGTCACTGGTATGCCTCTACTTGACTAGCTCGTTAATCAAAGATGGTTATGTTTCCTGACCATGAATAATGAGTTGTTATTTGATTAACGAGATCACATCATTAGTTGAATGATCTGATTGACATGACCCATTCCATTAGCTTAGCACCCGATCGTTTAGTATGTTGCTATTGCTTCCTTCATGACTTATACATGGTCCTTTGACTATGAGATTATGCAACTCCCGTTTGCCGGAGGAACACTTTGGGTGCTACCAAACGTCACAACGTAACTGGGTGATTATAAAGGAGCATTACAGGTGTCTCCAAAGGTAGATGTTGGGTTGGCGTATTTCGAGATTAGGATTTGTCACTCCGATTGTCGGAGAGGTATCTCTGGGCCCTCTCGGTAATGCACATCACATAAGCCTTGCAAGCATTGCAACTAATGAGTTAGTTGCGAGATGATGTATTACGGAACGAGTAAAGAGACTTTCCGGTAACGAGATTGAACTAGGTATTGGATACCGATGATCGAATCTCGGGCAAGTAACATACCGATGACAAAGGGAACAATGTATGTTGTTATGCGGTCTGACCGATAAAGATCTTCGTAGAATATGTAGGAGCCAATATGGGCATCCAGGTCCCGCTATTGGTTATTGACCGGAGACGTGTCTCGGTCATGTCTACATTGTTCTCGAACCGTAGGGTCCGCACGCTTAAGGTTTCGATGACAGTTATATTATGAGTTTATGAGTTTTGATGTACCGAAGGAGTTCGGAGTCCCGGATAAGATCGGGGACATTTCGAGGAGTCTCGAAATGGTCGAGATGTAAAGATCGATATATTGGACGACTATATTCGGAGTTCGGAAAGGTTCCGAGTCATTCGGGTATTTATCGGAGTACCGGAGAGTTACGGGAATTCGCCGGGGAGAAGTATTGGGCCTTATTGGGCCCTGCGGGAAAGAGAGAGGGGCTGCCTAGGGCAGGCTGCGCGCCCCCCCATGGCCTAGTCCGAATTGGGCTAGGGGGAGGGGCCGCACCCCCTCCTTCCTTCCCTTCTCTCTTCCCCTTCCTAGTCTCCTACTCCTAATACATGGAAGGACTCCTAGTTGGACTAGGAAAAGGGGAATCCTACTCCCGGTGGGAGTAGGACTCCCCAGGGCGCGCCATAGTAGAGGGCCGGCCCTCCCCTCCTCCACTCCTTTATATACGGGGGCAGGGGGCACCCCATGGACACACAAGTTGATCCTCGTGATCGTTCCTTAGCCGTGTGCGGTGCCCCCCTCCATCATATTCCACCTCGGTCATATTGTTGCAGTGCTTAGGCGAAACCCTGCGACAGTAGAACATAAAGATCGTCACCACGCCGTCGTGCTGACGGAACTCCTCCCCGAAGCTTTGCTGGATCGGAGCCCGGGGATCGTCATCGAGCTGTACGTGTGCTAAGAACTCGGAGGTGCCGGAGTAACGGTGCTTGGATCGGTTGGATCGGGAAGAAGACGTACGACTACTTTCTCTACGTTGTGTCAACACTTCCGTTGCGATCTACAAGGGTACGTAGATCATACTCTCCCCTCGTTGCTATGCATCACCATGATCTTGCGTGTGCGTAGGAAATTTTTTGAAATTACTACGTTCCCCAACAGTGGCATCCGAGCCTAGGTTTTATGGTTTGATGTTATTTGCACGAGTAGAACACAAGTGAGTTGTGGACGATACAAGTCATACTGCCTACCAGCATGTCATACTTTGGTTCAGCGGTATTGTTGGACGAGACGACCCGGACCAACCTTACGCGTACGCATACGCGAGACCGGTTCCCTCGACGTGCTTTGCACATAGATGGCTTGCGGGCGACTGTCTCTCCAACTTTAGTTGAACCGAGTGTGGCTACGCCCGGTCCTTGCGAAGGTTAAAACGGAGTCTATTTGACAAACTATCGTTGTGATTTTGATGCGTAGGTGAGATTGGTTCTTGCTTAAAGCCCGTAGCAGCCACGTAAAACTTGCAACAACAAAGTAGAGGACGTCTAACTTGTTTTTGCAGGGCATGTTGTGATGTGATATGGTCAAGGCATTATGCTAAATTTTATTGTATGAGATGATCATGTTTTGTAACCGAGTTATCGGCAACTGGCAGGAGCCATGTGGTTGTCGCTTTATTGTATGCAATGCAATCGCGATGTAATGCTTTACTTTATCACTAAACGGTAGCGATAGTCGTGGAAGCATAAGATTGGCGAGACGACAACGATGCTACGATGGAGATCAAGGTGTCGCGCCGGTGACGATGGTGATCATGACGGTGCTTCGGAGATGGAGATCACAGGCACAAGATGATGATGGCCATATCATATCACTTATATTGATTGCATGTGATGTTTATCTTTATATGCATCTTATCTTGCTTTGATTGACGGTAGCATTATAAGATGATCTCTCACTAAATTATCAAGAAGTGTTCTCCCTGAGTATGCACCGTTGCGAAAGTTCTTCGTGCTGAGACACCACGTGATGATCGGGTGTGATAGGCTCTACGTTCAAATACAACGGGTGCAAAAACAGTTGCGCACGCGGAATACTCAGGTTATACTTGACGAGCCAAGCATATACAGATATGGCCTCGGAACACGGAGACCGAAAGGTCGAGCGTGAATCATATAGTAGATATGATCAACATAGTGATGTTCACCAATGAAACTGCTCCATCTCACGTGATGATCGGACATGGTTTAGTTGATTTGGATCACGTGATCACTTAGATGATTAGAGGGATGTCTATCTAAGTGGGAGTTCTTGAGTAATATGATTAATTGAACTTTAATTTATCATGAACTTAGTCCTGGTAGTATTAGCATATCTATGTTGTAGATCAATAGCTCGCGTTGTTGCTTTCATATGCTTATTTTGATATGTTCCTAGAGAAAAATTGTGTTTAAAGATGTTAGTAGCAATGATGCGGATTGGATCCGTGATCTGAGGTTTATCCTCATTGCTGCACAGAAGAATTATGTCCTTGATGCACCGCTAGGCGACATACCTATTGCAGGAGCAGATGCAGACGTTATGAACGTTTGGCTAGCTCAATATGATGACTACTTGATAGTTTAAGTGCACCATGCTTAACGGCTTAGAATCGGGACTTCAAAGACGTTTTGAACGTCATGGACCATATGAGATGTTCCAGGAGTTGAAGTTAATATTTCAAGCAAATACCCGAGTTGAGAGATATGAAATCTCCAACAAGTTCTATAGCTAAAAGATGGAGGAGAATCGCTCAACTAGTGAGCATGTGCTCAGATTGTCTGGGTACTACAATCGCTTAAATCAAGTGGGAGTTAATCTTCCAGATAAGATAGTGATTGACAGAATTCTCTAGTCACCATCACCAAGTTAGTAGAACTTCGTGATGAACTATAATATGCAAAGGGATAACGAAACAACTCCCAAGCTCTTCGTGATGCTGAAATCAACGAAGGTAGAAATCAAGAAAAACATCAAGTGTTGATGGTTGACAAGATCACTAGTTTCAAGAAAAAGGCAGAGGGAAGAAGGGGAACTTCAAGAAGAACATCAAGCAAGTTGCTGCTCAAGTGAAGAAGCCCAAGTCTGGTCCTAAGCCTGAGACTAAGTGCTTCTACTGCAAAGGGACTGGTCACTGGAAGTGGATCTACCCCAAGTGATTGGCGGAGAAGAAGGATGGCAAAGTGAACATAAGTATATTTGATATACATGTTATTGATGTGTACTTTACTAGTGTTTATAGCAACCCCTCAGTATTTGATACTAGTTCAGTTGCTAAGATTAGTAACTCGAAACGGGAGTTGCAGAATAAACAGAGACTAGTTAAGGGTGAAGTGACGATGTGTGTTGGAAGTGGTTCCAAGATTGATATGATCATCGTCGCACACTCCCTATACTTTCGGGATTAGTGTTGAACCTGAATAAGTGTTATTTGGTGTTTGCGTTGAGCATGAATATGATTTGATCATGTTTATTGTAATACGGTTATTCATTTAAGTAAGAGAATAAATTGTTGTTCTGTTTACATGAATGAAACCTTATATGGTTACACACCCAATGAAAATAGTTCGTTGGATCTCGATCGTAGTGATACACATAATCATAATATTGAAACCAAAAGATGCAAAGTTAATAATGATAAGTGCAACTTGTTTGTAGCACTGCCGTTTAGGTCATATTGGTGTAAAGCGCATGAAGAAACTCCATACTGATGGGCTTTTGGAATCACTTGATTATGAATCAGTTGATGCTTGCGAACCATGCCTCATGGGCAAGATGACTAAGACTCTGTTCTTCGGAACAATGAAGCGAGCAATAGATTTGTTGGAAATCATACATACAGATATATGTGGTCCGATGAATATTGAGGCTCGCGACATGTATCATTATTTTCTGATCTTCACAGATGATTTGAGCAGATATGAGTATATCTACTTGATGAAACATAAGTCTGAAACATTTGAAAAGTTCAAAGAATTTCAGAGTGAAGTGAAAAATCATCGTAACAAGAAAATAAAGTTTCTACGATCTGATCGTAGAGAAGAGTATTTGAGTTACGAGTTTGGCCTTCAGTTAAAAACAATGTGAAATAGTTTCACTACTCATGCCACCTAGAACACCACAATGTAATGGTGTGTCCGAACGTCATAACCGTACTTTATTAGATATGGTGCGATCTATGATGTCTCTTACCGATCTACCACTGTCGTTTTGGGGTTATGCATTAGAGACAGCTGCATTCACGTTAAATAGGGCACCATCTAAATCCGTTGAGACGACACCGTGTGAACTATGATTTGGCAGGAAACCTAAGCTGTCGTTTCTTAAATTTGGGGTTGCGATGCTTATATGAAAAAGTTTCATTCTGATAAGCTCAAACTCAAATCGGAGAAGTGCGTCTTCATAGGATATCCAAAGGAAACTATTGGATACACCTTCTATCACAGATCCGAAGGCAAGACTTTTGTTGCTAAATTCGGAAACTTTCTGGAGAAGGAGTTTCTCTCGAAAGAAGTGAGTGGGAGGAAAGTAGAACTTGACGAGGTAACTGTACCTGCTCCCTTATTGGAAATAGTACATCACAGAAAACTGTTTGTGTGACACCTACACCAGTTAGTGAGGAAGCTAATGATGATAATCATGAAACTTCAGAACAAGATACTACTAAACCTCGTAGATCAACCAGAGTAAGATCCACACCAGAGTGGTACGATAATCCTTTTCTGGAAGTCATGCTACTAGATCATGATGAACCTACGAACTATGAGGAAGCGATGATGAGCCCAGATTCCGATAAATGGCTTGAGGCCATGAAATCTGAGATATGATCCATGTATGAGAACAAAGTATGGACTTTGGTTGACTTGCCCGATGATCGGCAAGCAATTGAGAATAAATGGATCTTCAAGAGGAAGACGGACGCTGATAGTAGTGTTACTATCTACAAAGCTAGAATTGTCGCAAAAAGGTTTTCGACAAATTCAAGGTGTTGACTACGATGAGAGTTTCTCACTCGTATCTATGCTTAAGTCTGTTCGAATCATGTTAGCAATTGCCACATTTTATGAAATCTAGCAAATGGATAAACAAAACTGCATTCCTTAATGGATTTATTAAAAAAGAGTTGTATACGATGCAACTAGAAGGTTTTGTCGATCCTAAAGGTGTTAACAAAATATGCAAGCTTCAGCAATCCATCTATGGACTGGTACAAGCATCTCGGAGTTGGAATATACGCTTTGATGAGTTGATCAAAGCATATAGTTTTATACAGACTTGCGGTGAAGCCTGTATTTACAAGAAAGTGAGTGGGAGCACTACAACATTTCTGATAAGTGTATGTGAATGGCATATTGTTGATCGGAAATAATGTAGAATTATTCTGTAAAGCATAAAGGAGTGTTTAAAAGGAGTTTTTTCAAAGAAAGACTTCGGTGAAGCTGCTTACACATTGAGCATCAAGATCTATATAGATAGATCAAGACGCTTGATAAATTTTTTCAATGAATACATACCTTGATAAATTTTTGAAATAGTTCAAAATGGAACAGTCAAAGAAGGAGTTCTTGCCTGTGTTGCAAGGTGTGAAGTTGAGTAAGACTCAAAGCCCGACCACGGCAGAAGATAGAAAAAGAATGAAAATCATTCCCTATGCCTTGGCCATAGGTTCTATAAAGTATGTCATGCTGTGTACCAGATCTATTGTATACCCTGCACTGATTTGGCAAGGGAGTACAATAGTGATCTAGGAGTAGATCACTAGACAGCGGTCAGAATTATCCTTAGTGAAATAAGGATATGTTTCTCGATTATGGACGTGAAAAAAAGGTTCGTCGTAAAGGGTTACGTCGATGCAAGTTTTGACACAGATCTGGATGACTCTGAGTCTCGATCTAGATACATATTGAAAGTGGGAGCAATTAGCTAGAGTAGCTCCATGCAGAGCATTGTTGACATAAATATTTGCAAAATACTTACGGATCTGAATGTGACAGACCCGTTGACTAAGATTCTCTCACAAGCAAAACATGATCACACCTTAATACTCCTTGGGTGTTAATCACATAGCGATGTGAACTAGATTACTGAATCTAGTAAACCCTTTGGGTGTTGATCACATATTGATGTGAACTATGGGTGTTAATCACAAGGTGATGTGAACTATTGCTGTTAAATTACATGGCGATGTGAACTAGATTATTGACTCTAGTGCAAGTGGGAGACTGAAGGAAATATGCCCTAGAGGCAATAATAAAGTTATTATATATTTCCTTATAATCATGATAAATTTTTATTATTCATGCTAGAATTGTATTAACCGGAAACATAATACATGTGTGAATACATAGACAAACAAAGTGCCACTAGTATGCCTCTACTTGACTAGCTCGTTAATCAAAGATGGTTATGTTTCCTGACCATGAATAATGAGTTGTTATTTGATTAACGAGATCACATCATTAGTTGGATGATCTGATTGACATGACCCATTCCATTAGCTTAGCACCCGATCGTTTAGTATGTTGCTATTGCTTCCTTCATGACTTATACATGTTCCTATGACTATGAGATTATGCAACTCCCGTTTGCCGGAGGAACACTTTGGGTGCTACCAAACATCATAACGTAACTGGGTGATTATAAAGGAGCATTACAGGTGTCTCCAAAGGTAGATGTTGGGTTGGCGTATTTCGAGATTAGGATTTGTCACTCCGATTGTCGGAGAGGTATCTCTGGGCCCTCTCGGTAATGCACATCACATAAGCCTTGCAAGCATTGCAACTAATGAGTTAGTTGCGAGATGATGTATTACGGAACGAGTAAAGAGACTTTCCGGTAACGAGATTGAACTAGGTATTGGATACCGATGATCGAATCTCGGGCAAGTAACATACCGATGACAAAGGGAACAATGTATGTTGTTATGCGGTCTGACCGATAAAGATCTTCGTAGAATATGTAGGAGCCAATATGGGCATCCAGGTCCCGCTATTGGTTATTGACCGGAGACGTGTCTCGGTCATGTCTACATTGTTCTCGAACCGTAGGGTCCGCACGCTTAAGGTTTCGATGACAGTTATATTATGAGTTTATGAGTTTTGATGTACCGAAGGAGTTCGGAGTCCCGGATGAGATCGGGGACATGACGAGGAGTCTCGAAATGGTCGAGACGTAAAGATCGATATATTGGACGACTATATTCGGAGTTCGGAAAGGTTCCGAGTCATTCGGGTATTTATCGGAGTAATGGAGAGTTACGAGAATTCGCCGGGGAGAAGTATTGGGCCTTATTGGGCCCTGCGGGAAAGAGAGAGGGGCTGCCTAGGGCAGGCTGCGCCCCCCCCCCATGGCCTAGTCCGAATTGGGCTAGGGGGAGGGGCCGCACCCCCTCCTTCCTTCCCTTCTCTCTTCCCCCTTCCTAGTCTCCTACTCCTAATACATGGAAGGACTCCTAGTTGGACTAGGAAAAGGGGAATCCTACTCCCGGTGGGAGTAGGACTCCCCAGGGCGCGCCATAGTAGAGGGCCGGCCCTCCCCTCCTCCACTCCTTTATATACGGGGGCAGGGGGCACCCCATGGACACACAAGTTGATCCTCGTGATCGTTCCTTAGCCGTGTGCGGTGCCCCCCTCCACCATATTCCACCTCGGTCATATTGTTGCAGTGCTTAGGCGAAGCCCTGCGACAGTAGAACATCAAGATCGTCACCACGCCGTCGTGCTGACGGAACTCCTCCCCGAAGCTTTGCTGGATCGGAGCCCGGGGATCGTCATCGAGCTGTACGTGTGCTAGGAACTCGGAGGTGCCGGAGTAACGGTGCTTGGATCGGGAAGAAGACGTACGACTACTTCCTCTACGTTGTGTCAACGCTTCCGTTGCGATCTACAAGGGTACGTAGATCATACTCTCCCCTCGTTGCTATGCATCACCATGATCTTGCGTGTGCGTAGGAAATTTTTTGAAATTACTACGTTCCCCAACAGTGGCATCCGAGCCTAGGTTTTATGGTTTGATGTTATTTGCACGAGTAGAACACAAGTGAGTTGTGGACGATACAAGTGATACTGCCTACCAGCATGTCATACTTTGGTTCAGCGATATTGTTGGACGAGACGACCCGGACCAACCTTATGCGTACGCATACGCGAGACCGGTTCCCTCGACGTGCTTTGCACATAGATGGCTTGCGGGCGACTGTCTCTCCAACTTTAGTTGAACCGAGTGTGGCTATGTCCGGTCCTTGCGAAGGTTAAAACGGAGTCTATTTGACAAACTATCGTTGTGGTTTTGATGCGTAGGTGAGATTGGTTCTTGCTTAAAGCCCGTAGCAGCCACGTAAAACTTGCAACAACAAAGTAGAGGACGTCTAACTTGTTTTTGCAGGGCATGTTGTGATGTGATATGGTCAAGGCATTATGCTAAATTTTATTGTATGAGATGATCATGTTTTGTAACCGAGTTATCGGCAACTGGCAGGAGCCATATGGTTGTCGCTTTATTGTATGCAATGCAATCGCGATGTAATGCTTTACTTTATCACTAAACGGTAGCGATAGTCGTGGAAGCATAAGATTGGCGAGACGACAACGATGCTACGATGGAGATCAAGGTGTCGCGCCGGTGACGATGGTGATCATGACGGTGCTTCGGAGATGGAGATCACAGGCACAAGATGATGATGGCTATATCATATCACTTATATTGATTGCATGTGATGTTTATCTTTATATGCATCTTATCTTGCTTTGATTGACGGTAGCATTATAAGATGATCTCTCACTAAATTATCAAGAAGTGTTCTCCCTGAGTATGCACCATTGCGAAAGTTCTTCGTGCTGAGACACCACGTGATGATCGGGTGTGATAGGCTCTACGTTCAAATACAACGGGTGCAAAAACAGTTGCGCACGCGGAATACTCAGGTTATACTTGACGAGCCAAGCATATACAGATATGACCTCGGAACACGGAGACCGAAAGGTCGAGCGTGAATCATATAGTAGATATGATCAACATAGTGATGTTCACCAATGAAACTGCTCCATCTCACGTGATGATCGGACATGGTTTAGTTGATTTGGATCACGTGATCACTTAGATGATTAGAGGGATGTCTATCTAAGTGGGAGTTCTTGAGTAATATGATTAATTGAACTTTAATTTATCATGAACTTAGTCCTGGTAGTATTAGCATATCTATGTTGTAGATCAATAGCTCGCGTTGTTGCTTTTATATGCTTATTTTGATATGTTCCTAGAGAAAAATTGTGTTTAAAGATGTTAGTAGCAATGATGCGGATTGGATCCGTGATCTGAGGTTTATCCTCATTGCTGCACAGAAGAATTATGTCCTTGATGCACCGCTAGGCGACAGACCTATTGCAGGAGCAGATGCAGACGTTATGAACGTTTGGCTAGCTCAATATGATGACTACTTGATAGTTTAAGTGCACCATGCTTAACGGCTTAGAATCGAGACTTCAAAGACGTTTTAAACGTCATGGACCATATGAGATGTTCCAGGAGTTGAAGTTAATATTTCAAGCAAATACCCGAGTTGAGAGATATGAAATCTCCAACAAGTTCTATAGCTAAAAGATGGAGGAGAATCGCTCAACTAGTGAGCATGTGCTCAGATTGTCTGGGTACTACAATCGCTTAAATCAAGTGGGAGTTAATCTTCCAGATAAGATAGTGATTGACAGAATTCTCTAGTCACCATCACCAAGTTAGTAGAACTTCGTGATGAACTATAATATGCAAAGGGATAACGAAAACAACTCCCAAGCTCTTCGTGATGCTGAAATCAACGAAGGTAGAAATCAAGAAAAACATCAAGTGTTGATGGTTGACAAGATCACTAGTTTCAAGAAAAGGGCAGAGGGAAGAAGGGGAACTTCAAGAAGAACAGCAAGCAAGTTGCTGCTCAAGTGAAGAAGCCCAAGTCTGGTCCTAAGCCTGAGACTAAGTGCTTCTACTGCAAAGGGACTGGTCACTGGAAGTGGATCTACCCCAAGTGATTGGCGGAGAAGAAGGATGGCAAAGTGAACATAAGTATATTTGATATACATGTTATTGATGTGTACTTTACTAGTGTTTATAGCAACCCCTCAGTATTTGATACTAGTTCAGTTGCTAAGATTAGTAACTCGAAACGGGAGTTGCAGAATAAACAGAGACTAGTTAAGGGTGAAGTGACGATGTGTGTTGGAAGTGGTTCCAAGATTGATATGATCATCGTCGCACACTCCCTATACTTTCGGGATTAGTGTTGAACCTGAATAAGTGTTATTTGGTGTTTGCGTTGAGCATGAATATGATTTGATCATGTTTATTGTAATACGGTTATTCATTTAAGTAAGAGAATAAATTGTTGTTCTGTTTACATGAATGAAACCTTATATGGTTACACACCCAATGAAAATAGTTCGTTGGATCTCGATCGTAGTGATACACATAATCATAATATTGAAACCAAAAGATGCAAAGTTAATAATGATAAGTGCAACTTGTTTGTAGCACTGCCGTTTAGGTCATATTGGTGTAAAGCGCATGAAGAAACTCCATACTGATGGGCTTTTGGAATCACTTGATTATGAATCAGTTGATGCTTGCGAACCATGCCTCATGGGCAAGATGACTAAGACTCTGTTCTTCGGAACAATGAAGCGAGCAATAGATTTGTTGGAAATCATACATACAGATATATGTGGTCCGATGAATACTGAGGCTCGCGACAGGTATCATTATTTTCTGATCTTCACAGATGATTTGAGCAGATATGAGTATATCTACTTGATGAAACATAAGTCTGAAACATTTGAAAAGTTCAAAGAATTTCAGAGTGAAGTGAAAAATCATCGTAACAAGAAAATAAAGTTTCTACGATCTGATCGTAGAGAAGAGTATTTGAGTTACGAGTTTGGCCTTCAGTTAAAAACAATGTGAAATAGTTTCACTACTCATGCCACCTAGAACACCACAATGTAATGGTGTGTCCGAACGTCATAACCGTACTTTATTAGATATGGTGCGATCTATGATGTCTCTTACCGATCTACCACTGTCGTTTTGGGGTTATGCATTAGAGACAGCTGCATTCACGTTAAATAGGGCACCATCTAAATCCGTTGAGACGACACCGTGTGAACTATGATTTGGCAGGAAACCTAAGCTGTCGTTTCTTAAATTTGGGGTTGCGATGCTTATATGAAAAAGTTTCATTCTGATAAGCTCAAACTCAAATCGGAGAAGTGCGTCTTCATAGGATATCCAAAGGAAACTATTGGATACACCTTCTATCACAGATCCGAAGGCAAGACTTTTGTTGCTAAATTCGGAAACTTTCTGGAGAAGGAGTTTCTCTCGAAAGAAGTGAGTGGGAGGAAAGTAGAACTTGACGAGGTAACTGTACCTGCTCCCTTATTGGAAATAGTACATCACAGAAAACTGTTTGTGTGACACCTACACCAGTTAGTGAGGAAGCTAATGATGATAATCATGAAACTTCAGAACAAGATACTACTAAACCTCGTAGATCAACCAGAGTAAGATCCACACCAGAGTGGTACGATAATCCTTTTCTGGAAGTCATGCTACTAGATCATGATGAACCTACGAACTATGAGGAAGCGATGATGAGCCCAGATTCCGATAAATGGCTTGAGGCCATGAAATCTGAGATATGATCCATGTATGAGAACAAAGTATGGACTTTGGTTGACTTGCCCGATGATCGGCAAGCAATTGAGAATAAATGGATCTTCAAGAGGAAGACGGACGCTGATAGTAGTGTTACTATCTACAAAGCTAGAATTGTCGCAAAAAGGTTTTCGACAAATTCAAGGTGTTGACTACGATGAGAGTTTCTCACTCGTATCTATGCTTAAGTCTGTTCGAATCATGTTAGCAATTGCCACATTTTATGAAATCTAGCAAATGGATAAACAAAACGGCATTCCTTAATGGATTTATTAAAAAAGAGTTGTATACGATGCAACTAGAAGGTTTTGTCGATCCTAAAGGTGTTAACAAAATATGCAAGCTTCAGCAATCCATCTATGGACTGGTACAAGCATCTCGGAGTTGGAATATACGCTTTGATGAGTTGATCAAAGCATATAGTTTTATACAGACTTGCGGTGAAGCCTGTATTTACAAGAAAGTGAGTGGGAGCACTACAACATTTCTGATAAGTGTATGTGAATGGCATATTGTTGATCGGAAATAATGTAGAATTATTCTGTAAAGCATAAAGGAGTGTTTAAAAGGAGTTTTTTCAAAGAAAGACTTCGGTGAAGCTGCTTACACATTGAGCATCAAGATCTATATAGATAGATCAAGACGCTTGATAAATTTTTTCAATGAATACATACCTTGATAAATTTTTGAAATAGTTCAAAATGGAACAGTCAAAGAAGGAGTTCTTGCCTGTGTTGCAAGGTGTGAAGTTGAGTAAGACTCAAAGCCCGACCACGGCAGAAGATAGAAAAAGAATGAAAATCATTCCCTATGCCTTGGCCATAGGTTCTATAAAGTATGTCATGCTGTGTACCAGATCTATTGTATACCCTGCACTGATTTGGCAAGGGAGTACAATAGTGATCTAGGAGTAGATCACTAGACAGCGGTCAGAATTATCCTTAGTGAAATAAGGATATGTTTCTCGATTATGGACGTGACAAAAAGGTTCGTCGTAAAGGGTTACGTCGATGCAAGTTTTGACACAGATCTGGATGACTCTAAGTCTCGATCTAGATACATATTGAAAGTGGGAGCAATTAGCTAGAGTAGCTCCATGCAGAGCATTGTTGACATAAATATTTGCAAAATACTTACGGATCTGAATGTGACAGACCCGTTGACTAAGATTCTCTCACAAGCAAAACATGATCACACCTTAATACTCCTTGGGTGTTAATCACATAGCGATGTGAACTAGATTACTGAATCTAGTAAACCCTTTGGGTGTTGATCACATATTGATGTGAACTATGGGTGTTAATCACAAGGTGATGTGAACTATTGCTGTTAAATCACATGACGATGTAAACTAGATTATTGACTCTAGTGCAAGTGGGAGACTGAAGGAAATATGCCCTAGAGGCAATAATAAAGTTATTATATATTTCCTTATAATCATGATAAATTTTTATTATTCATGCTAGAATTGTATTAACCGGAAACATAATACATGTGTGAATACATAGACAAACAAAGTGTCACTAGTATGCCTCTACTTGACTAGCTCGTTAATCAAAGATGGTTATGTTTCCTGACCATGAATAATGAGTTGTTATTTGATTAACGAGATCACATCATTAGTTGAATGATCTGATTGACATGACCCATTCCATTAGCTTAGCACCCGATCGTTTAGTATGTTGCTATTGCTTCCTTCATGACTTATACATGTTCCTATGACTATGAGATTATGCAACTCCCATTTGCCGGAGGAACACTTTGGGTGCTACCAAACATCACAACGTAACTGGGTGATTATAAAGGAGCATTACAGGTGTCTCCAAAGGTAGATGTTGGGTTGGCGTATTTCGAGATTAGGATTTGTCACTCCGATTGTCGGAGAGGTATCTCTGGGCCCTCTCGGTAATGCACATCACATAAGCCTTGCAAGCATTGCAACTAATGAGTTAGTTGCGAGATGATGTATTACGGAACGAGTAAAGAGACTTTCCGGTAACGAGATTGAACTAGGTATTGGATACCGATGATCGAATCTCGGGCAAGTAACATACCGATGACAAAGGGAACAATGTATGTTGTTATGCGGTCTGACCGATAAAGATCTTCGTAGAATATGTAGGAGCCAATATGGGCATCCAGGTCCCGCTATTGGTTATTGACCGGAGACGTGTCTCGGTCATGTCTACATTGTTCTCGAACCGTAGGGTCCGCACGCTTAAGGTTTCGATGACAGTTATATTATGAGTTTATGAGTTTTGATGTACCGAAGGAGTTCGGAGTCCCGGATGAGATCGGGGACATGACGAGGAGTCTCGAAATGGTCGAGACGTAAAGATCGATATATTGGACGACTATATTCGGAGTTCGGAAAGGTTCCGAGTCATTCGGGTATTTATCGGAGTACCGGAGAGTTACGAGAATTCGCCGGGGAGAAGTATTGGGCCTTATTGGGCCCTGCGGGAAAGAGAGAGGGGCTGCCTAGGGCAGGCTGCGCGCCCCCCCATGGCCTAGTCCGAATTGGGCTAGGGGGAGGGGCCGCACCCCCTCCTTCCTTCCCTTCTCTCTTCCCCCTTCCTAGTCTCCTACTCCTAATACATGGAAGGACTCCTAGTTGGACTAGGAAAAGGGGAATCCTACTCCCGGTGGGAGTAGGACTCCCCAGGGCGCGCCATAGTAGAGGGCCGGCCCTCCCCTCCTCCACTCCTTTATATACGGGGGCAGGGGGCACCCCATGGACACACAAGTTGATCCTCGTGATCGTTCCTTAGCCGTGTGCGGTGCCCCCCTCCACCATATTCCACCTCGATCATATTGTTGCAGTGCTTAGGCGAAGCCCTGCGACAGTAGAACATCAAGATCGTCACCACGCCATCGTGCTGACGGAACTCCTCCCCGAAGCTTTGCTGGATCGGAGCCCGGGGATCGTCATCGAGCTGTACGTGTGCTAAGAACTCGGAGGTGCCGGAGTAACGGTGCTTGGATCGGTTGGATCGGGAAGAAGACGTACGACTACTTCCTCTACGTTGTGTCAACGCTTCCGTTGCAATCTACAAGGGTACGTAGATCATACTCTCCCCTCGTTGCTATGCATCACCATGATCTTGCGTGTGCGTAGGAAATTTTTTGAAATTACTACGTTCCCCAACAGTGGCATCCGAGCCTAGGTTTTATGGTTTGATGTTATTTGCACGAGTAGAACACAAGTGAGTTGTGGACGATACAAGTCATACTGCCTACCAGCATGTCATACTTTGGTTCAGCGGTATTGTTGGACGAGACGACCCGGACCAACCTTACGCGTACGCATACGTGAGACCGGTTCCCTCGACGTGCTTTGCACATAGATGGCTTGCAGGCGACTGTCTCTCCAACTTTAGTTGAACCGAGTGTGGCTACGCCCGGTCCTTGCGAAGGTTAAAACGGAGTCTATTTGACAAACTATCGTTGTGGTTTTGATGCGTAGGTGAGATTGGTTCTTGCTTAAAGCCCGTAGCAGCCACGTAAAACTTGCAACAACAAAGTAGAGGACGTCTAACTTGTTTTTGCAGGGCATGTTGTGATGTGATATGGTCAAGGCATTATGCTAAATTTTATTGTATGAGATGATCATGTTTTGTAACCGAGTTATCGGCAACTGGCAGGAGCCATATGGTTGTCGCTTTATTGTATGCAATGCAATCGCGATGTAATGCTTTACTTTATCACTAAACGGTAGCGATAGTCGTGGAAGCATAAGATTGGCGAGACGACAACGATGCTACGATGGAGATCAAGGTGTCGCGCCGGTGACGATGGTGATCATGACGGTGCTTCGGAGATGGAGATCACAGGCACAAGATGATGATGGCCATATCATATCACTTATATTGATTGCATGTGATGTTTATCTTTATATGCATCTTATCTTGCTTTGATTGACGGTAGCATTATAAGATGATCTCTCACTAAATTATCAAGAAGTGTTCTCCCTGAGTATGCACCGTTGCGAAAGTTCTTCGTGCTGAGACACCACGTGATGATCGGGTGTGATAGGCTCTACGTTCAAATACAACGGGTGCAAAAACAGTTGCGCACGCGGAATACTCAGGTTATACTTGACGAGCCAAGCATATACAGATATGGCCTCGGAACACGGAGACCGAAAGGTCGAGCGTTAATCATATAGTAGATATGATCAACATAGTGATGTTCACCAATGAAACTGCTCCATCTCACGTGATGATCGGACATGGTTTAGTTGATTTGGATCACGTGATCACTTAGATGATTAGAGGGATGTCTATCTAAGTGGGAGTTCTTGAGTAATATGATTAATTGAACTTTAATTTATCATGAACTTAGTCCTGGTAGTATTAGCATATCTATGTTGTAGATCAATAGCTCGCGTTGTTGCTTTCATATGCTTATTTTGATATGTTCCTAGAGAAAAATTGTGTTGAAAGATGTTAGTAGCAATGATGCGGATTGGATCCGTGATCTGAGGTTTATCCTCATTGCTGCACAGAAGAATTATGTCCTTGATGCACCGCTAGGCGACAGACCTATTGCAGGAGCAGATGCAGACGTTATGAACGTTTGGCTAGCTCAATATGATGACTACTTGATAGTTTAAGTGCACCATGCTTAACGGCTTAGAATCGGGACTTCAAAGACGTTTTGAACGTCATGGACCATATGGGATGTTCCAGGAGTTGAAGTTAATATTTCAAGCAAATACCCGAGTTGAGAGATATGAAATCTCCAACAAGTTCTATAGCTAAAAGATGGAGGAGAATCGCTCAACTAGTGAGCATGTGCTCAGATTGTCTGGGTACTACAATCGCTTAAATCAAGTGGGAGTTAATCTTCCAGATAAGATAGTGATTGACAGAATTCTCTAGTCACCATCACCAAGTTAGTAGAACTTCGTGATGAACTATAATATGCAAAGGGATAACGAAAACAACTCCCAAGCTCTTCGTGATGCTGAAATCAACGAAGGTAGAAATCAAGAAAAACATCAAGTGTTGATGGTTGACAAGATCACTAGTTTCAAGAAAAGGGCAGAGGGAAGAAGGGGAACTTCAAGAAGAACAGCAAGCAAGTTGCTGCTCAAGTGAAGAAGCCCAAGTCTGGTCCTAAGCCTGAGACTAAGTGCTTCTACTGCAAAGGGACTGGTCACTGGAAGTGGATCTACCCCAAGTGATTGGCGGAGAAGAAGGATGGCAAAGTGAACATAAGTATATTTGATATACATGTTATTGATGTGTACTTTACTAGTGTTTATAGCAACCCCTCAGTATTTGATACTAGTTCAGTTGCTAAGATTAGTAACTCGCAACGGGAGTTACAGAATAAACAGAGACTAGTTAAGGGTGAAGTGACGATGTGTGTTGGAAGTGGTTCCAAGATTGATATGATCATCGTCGCACACTCCCTATACTTTCGGGATTAGTGTTGAACCTGAATAAGTGTTATTTGGTGTTTGCGTTGAGCATGAATATGATTTGATCATGTTTATTGTAATACAATTATTCATTTAAGTAAGAGAATAAATTGTTGTTCTGTTTACATGAATGAAACCTTATATGGTTACACACCCAATGAAAATAGTTTGTTGGATCTCGATCGTAGTGATACACATAATCATAATATTGAAACCAAAAGATGCAAAGTTAATAATGATAAGTGCAACTTGTTTGTAGCACTGCCGTTTAGGTCATATTGGTGTAAAGCGCATGAAGAAACTCCATACTGATGGGCTTTTGGAATCACTTGATTATGAATCAGTTGATGCTTGCGAACCATGCCTCATGGGCAAGATGACTAAGACTCTGTTCTTCGGAACAATGAAGCGAGCAATAGATTTGTTGGAAATCATACATACTGATGTATGTGGTCCGATGAATATTGGGGCTCGCGACAGGTATCATTATTTTCTGATCTTCACAGATGATTTGAGCAGATATGAGTATATCTACTTGATGAAACATAAGTCTGAAACATTTGAAAAGTTCAAAGAATTTCAGAGTGAAGTGAAAAATCATTGTAACAAGAAAATAAAGTTTCTACGATCTGATCGTAGAGAAGAGTATTTGAGTTACGAGTTTGGCCTTCAGTTAAAAACAATGTGAAATAGTTTCACTACTCATGCCACCTAGAACACCACAATGTAATGGTGTGTCCGAACGTCATAACCGTACTTTATTAGATATGGTGCGATCTATGATGTCTCTTACCGATCTACCACTGTCGTTTTGGGGTTATGCATTAGAGACAGCTGCATTCACGTTAAATAGGGCACCATCTAAATCCGTTGAGACGACACCGTGTGAACTATGGTTTGGCAAGAAACCTAAGCTGTCGTTTCTTAAATTTGGGGTTGCGATGCTTATATGAAAAAGTTTCATTCTGATAAGCTCAAACTCAAATCGGAGAAGTGCGTCTTCATAGGATATCCAAAGGAAACTATTGGATACACCTTTTATCATAGATCCGAAGGCAAGACTTTTGTTGCTAAATTCGGAAACTTTCTGGAGAAGGAGTTTCTCTCGAAAGAAGTGAGTGGGAGGAAAGTAGAACTTGACGAGGTAACTGTACCTGCTCCCTTATTGGAAATAGTACATCACAGAAAACTGTTTCTGTGACACCTACACCAGTTAGTGAGGAAGCTAATGATGATAATCATGAAACTTCAGAACAAGATACTACTGAACCTCGTAGATCAACCAGAGTAAGATCCGCACCAGAGTGGTACGATAATCCTTTTCTGGAAGTCATGCTACTAGATCATGATGAACCTACGAACTATGAGGAAGCGATGATGAGCCCAGATTCCGATAAATGGCTTGAGGCCATGAAATCTGAGATATGATCCATGTATGAGAACAAAGTATGGACTTTGGTTGACTTGCCCGATGATCGGCAAGCAATTGAGAATAAATGGATCTTCAAGAGGAATACGGACGCTGATAGTAGTGGTACTATCTACAAAGCTAGAATTGTCGCAAAAAGGTTTTCGACGAATTCAAGGTGTTGACTACGATGAGAGTTTCTCACTCGTATCTATGCTTAAGTCTGTTCGAATCATGTTAGCAATTGCCACATTTTATGAAATCTGGCAAATGGATAAACAAAACTGCATTCCTTAATGGATTTATTAAAAAAGAGTTGTATACGATGCAACTAGAAGGTTTTGTCGATCCTAAAGGTGTTAACAAAATATGCAAGCTCCAGCAATCCATCTATGGACCGGTACAAGCATCTCGGAGTTGGAATATACGCTTTGATGAGTTGATCAAAGCATATAGTTTTATACAGACTTGCGGTGAAGCCTGTATTTACAAGAAAGTGAGTGGGAGCACTACAACATTTCTGATAAGTGTATGTGAATGACATATTGTTGATCGGAAATAATGTAGAATTATTCTGTAAAGCATAAAGGAGTGTTTAAAAGGAGTTTTTTCAAAGAAAGACTTCGGTGAAGCTGCTTACACATTGAGCATCAAGATCTATATAGATAGATCAAGACGCTTGATAAATTTTTTCAATGAATACATACCTTGATAAATTTTTGAAATAGTTCAAAATGGAACAGTCAAAGAAGGAGTTCTTGCCTGTGTTGCAAGGTGTGAAGTTGAGTAAGACTCAAAGCCCGACCACGGCAGAAGATAGAAAAAGAATGAAAATCATTCCCTATGCCTTGGCCATAGGTTCTATAAAGTATGTCATGCTATGTACCAGATCTATTGTATACCCTGCACTGATTTGGCAAGGGAGTACAATAGTGATCTAGGAGTAGATCACTAGACAGCGGTCAGAATTATCCTTAGTGAAATAAGGATATGTTTCTCGATTATGGACGTGAAAAAAAGGTTCGTCGTAAAGGGTTACGTCGATGCAAGTTTTGACATAGATCTGGATGACTCTAAGTCTCGATCTAGATACATATTGAAAGTGGGAGCAATTAGCTAGAGTAGCTCCATGCAGAGCATTGTTGACATAAATATTTGCAAAATACTTACGGATCTGAATGTGACAGACCCGTTGACTAAGATTCTCTCACAAGCAAAACATGATCACACCTTAATACTCCTTGGGTGTTAATCACATAGCGATGTGAACTAGATTACTGAATCTAGTAAACCCTTTGGGTGTTGATCACATATTGATGTGAACTATGGGTGTTAATCACAAGGTGATGTGAACTATTGCTGTTAAATCACATGGCGATGTGAACTAGATTATTGACCCTAGTGCAAGTGGGAGACTGAAGGAAATATGCCCTAGAGGCAATAATAAAGTTATTATATATTTCCTTATAATCATGATAAATGTTTATTATTCATGCTAGAATTGTATTAACCGGAAACATAATACATGTGTGAATACATAGACAAACAAAGTGTCACTAGTATGCCTCTACTTGACTAGCTCGTTAATCAAAGATGGTTATGTTTCCTGACCATGAATAATGAGTTGTTATTTGATTAACGAGATCACATCATTAGTTGAATGATCTGATTGACATGACCCATTCCATTAGCTTAGCACCCGATCGTTTAGTATGTTGCTATTGCTTCCTTCATGACTTATGCATGTTCCTATGACTATGAGATTATGCAACTCCCGTTTGCCGGAGGAACACTTTGGGTGCTACCAAACGTCACAACGTAACTGGGTGATTATAAAGGAGCATTACAGGTGTCTCCAAAGGTAGATGTTGGGTTGGCGTATTTCGAGATTAGGATTTGTCACTCCGATTGTTGGAGAGGTATCTCTGGGCCCTCTCGGTAATGCACATCACATAAGCCTTGCAAGCATTGCAACTAATGAGTTAGTTGCGAGATGATGTATTACGGAACGAGTAAAGAGACTTTCCGGTAACGAGATTGAACTAGGTATTGGATACCGATGATCGAATCTCGGGCAAGTAACATACCGATGACAAAGGGAACAACGTATGTTGTTATGCGGTCTGACCGATAAAGATCTTCGTAGAATATGTAGGAGCCAATATGGGCATCCAGGTCCCGCTATTGGTTATTGACCGGAGACGTGTCTCGGTCATGTCTACATTGTTCTCGAACCGTAGGGTCCGCACGCTTAAGGTTTCGATGACAGTTATATTATGAGTTTATGAGTTTTGATGTACCGAAGGAGTTCAGAGTCTCGGATGAGATCGGGGACATGACGAGGAGTCTCGAAATGGTCGAGACGTAAAGATC
Organism: Triticum aestivum; assembly: GCF_018294505.1. Classification (NCBI taxonomy): domain Eukaryota; kingdom Viridiplantae; phylum Streptophyta; class Magnoliopsida; order Poales; family Poaceae; genus Triticum; species Triticum aestivum. The sequence goes on from NC_057801.1 coordinate 66,667,125, forward strand.
GATATATTGGACGACTATATTCGGAGTTCGGAAAGGTTCCGAGTCATTCGGGTATTTATCGGAGTACCGGAGAGTTACGGGAATTCGCCGGGGAGAAGTATTGGGCCTTATTGGGCCCTGCGGGAAAGAGAAAGGGGCTGCCTAGGGCAGGCTGCGCTCCCCCCCATGGCCTAGTCCGAATTGGGCTAGGGGGAGGGGCCGCACCCCCTCCTTCCTTCCCTTCTCTCTTCCCCTTCCTAGTCTTCTACTCCTAATACATGGAAGGACTCCTAGTTGGACTAGGAAAAGGGGAATCCTACTCCCGGTGGGAGTAGGACTCCCCAGGGCGCGCCATAGTAGAGGGCCGGCCCTCCCCTCCTCCACTCCTTTATATACGGGGGCAGGGGGCACCCCATGGACACACAAGTTGATCCTCGTGATCGTTCCTTAGCCGTGTGCGGTGCCCCCCCTCCACCATATTCCACCTCGATCATATTGTTGCAGTGCTTAGGCAAAGCCCTGCGACAGTAGAACATCAAGATCGTCACCACGCCGTCGTGCTGATGGAACTCCTCCCCGAAGCTTTGCTGGATCGGAGCCCGGTGATCGTCATCGAGCTGTACGTGTGCTAAGAACTCGGAGGTGCCGGAGTAACGGTGCTTGGATCGGTTGGATCGGGAAGAAGACGTATGGCTACTTCCTCTATGTTGTGTCAATGCTTCCGTTGCGATCTACAAGGGTACGTAGATCATACTCTCCCCTCGTTGCTATGCATCACCATGATCTTGCGTGTGCGTAGGAATTTTTTTGAAATTACTACGTTCCCCAACAGCCCTGCCCAGCGCATGCCCTCGCCCGCCTTCGCCGGCCTGCAATACCCGCCTTACACGTACTCGCCGCCGGACTACGCAGCCTCACCGACGCCCCTCTTCGCCGCGGCCTCTACTCGCAAGCCTCGTCCTCGTCGCACCTTGGCGACGCCGAGACGACGGAGGCCGACATGGAGGACATCATTGCAGCCGGCTCGGCTGCCGCAGCTGCTTCCCCCGGATTCACTGTGCAGGACGGCTCGATTAGCCTCGCCGACATGGACGGCGAGGTCGACTACGGCGAGGAAGAGCCGAAGGAGGAGGAAGAAGAGGAGGAGGAGTCGGCGCCAACGAGGAAATGCAAGAAGAAGAAGAAGAAGATGGCGGCCAAGTCCGGCGAGCCACGCATCAAATGGGCATCCAAGGAAGAGGAGTGCCTCGCCGAAGCGTGGAAGGTCGTCTGCCTCGACCAGGTCACCGGCACGAATCAAAGCATCGAGATGTATTGAGACCGCATCAAGGCCGAGTTCGACGAGCGGAAGCTCGTCGACCCCTACTTCAAAGGCATGCACATGAAGCGGGGGTCGAAGAGGATGGCGAACCATTGATCGCTCATCCAAACGGCGTGCAACAAATGGCATGGGATCGTCGAGGAGGTCGCGGCTCGCCCGGAGAGCGGCACTAGCCTCGAGGATCAGGTATCGCACACCGTTCTATCACCGTTCTATCGCTCCGAGAGCGTTCTTTCGCCTGGCGCGCACTCTGGCGCCGACTGATGTCCTTTCTTCGGCGCAGCTGGTACGCATGTTAGCCATGCTCTGCGACAACAACAGACACGCAGACTTCAAGTACCTCCACGTCTTCAAGCGGATCAACAAGTGCGAGAAATGGGCGGCCGTCCGACGCACCCTTGCCAAGGCCAAAGAGACGTACAAACTGGACGCGCCGACCGCAGGCGCATCTGAGGGGCGCCCGGACGGCAACAAAGGAGCCAAGAAGGCGAAATATGTCGTGTCGGCTGCTGCGCGCGTGCAAGAGTCCATCGAACACTGCCTCGCCGACGTCAAGACCAGGGCCGCCGAGCGAGAAGAGAAAACCGAGGCGAGGTGGGCTGTTTTGATGACGAACATCGCCGTCAAACTCGACTTGCTCCGGACCAGCGCCGCCGCGAAGCTCAAAGCTCAAGACGCCAAGAAGAGGAACAACGATCTCACCTTTTTGATGGGCGGCGCTGACATGCTCCAGGGCGGCGACGAGAAGCTCAAGGCGTGGTTCTTGGCCAATCGCGGCCTCATCCTGGACCAGATTCCGGCGACGCCGCCGCCGCCGCCCAGCCCGGCGGCTGATGACGATGCCTCCGCGACGCCCAGCACCACCGACGACGATGCCTCTGCTGCGCGGAACATCTCAGAAGCTGCGACGGAAGCCGCGCCGACTCCTCCTAGCCCGCATACGCCGCCGCCGCCGCCGTCCGAACTTGAGGTCGTCGCCTGATGCCTTTCGCGTCCTTCCTTTTTTGTATGCCGAACTACATTTGATCACCGAACTGTGGCACTGTGAATTGCCGAACTATTGCGATGATCGTCGGTTTGTTGTTTCTTTGAGCGGGAACGATGGATTTTGAATATGGAGCGCCTTCGGGGCCGGTACCTGGGCGCGTTTCTGGAGAGAAACGAACCCCAGGGACCGAACTAGCGCCGGCTCGCCCCATGCCGCTCTTTTTGGCGCCCTGGGTGGCCGAACGGCTGGAGATGCTCTTACCCTCGCGAGGATAGCCGCACAAGAGACTGAGATTTTGCTCTCCCATGCGACACCTTCCTAAGTGATTTAAATGATTTATTTAACTCGCAAACTTTTAATTTGATTAGCGATCTATATTTGGTGGTGAGTTTGCCTTGACGGGAAAATAAGAATCCATGTTGTCATGTCTGACATTTTTTTCTTCCCATCATCAATATTTGCCAGGTTATGTCACTATGGTTATCATGTTAGTATAGTTTACAATGTTATGTAGAGGCACTATAAAGTGAATGTTCACGTGTTATTATAACAATTTACAATGTTATTTAGAGGCCCTAAAGTGAATGTTCTCGTGTCACCACAACAATTTACAATGTTTTATGTAGTGGCGCTATAAAGTGAGTGTTCATGCGTTACTACAATAGCTTACAACTACTATAATATACTCCATCTGTTTCACAATATAATACATTTTTACAAGCTAGCTGCAAAAACGTGTATATTATGGGACGATGGGAGTACTTTACAAATCATATCATGGAGTTGGCAACCCATTAACCAACCTGCTAACTAAGTGACTACTCCATCCATTCCTAAATATAAGTCTTTGTAGAGATTCCACTATGGACCACATACAGATGCATATAGATGCATTTTAAAGTGTAGATTCATTCATTTTGCTTCATATGTCGTTCATAATGAAATCTCTAGAAAAACTTATATTTAGGAACAGAGGGAGTACAATCAAGCTGGCATTGGTTTGTAGTCATGTTGTCCTTGTCCTCTGCCGGTTTCCAATGTTGAAACAAAAATGATGTTCGGTCGAGTGAGATTTAACTCACTTCAGTTGACACCAACATAGGACATTTTTTCTTTTTTTCTTCTTCCTGTTTATCATTTTTTTCTTTATTTGTACATTTTCTTTTGTCACTATTTTTTTTAGCTTCTGATGAGCGCATGGTCAATAGAGGATGTGCAACTGTTGTTGCATGGCTGGCGCGCGTGCAATCGCAGTTGCATGCAAGCGACAAGGGATGGTTGTGTGCAGTGGCGGAGCTAGGATTTGAAACCAGGATGATCCTCAATTTTTTTGACAACAGACATAACATGTCAATGTTTGTGAGTAATTACAACACCACACAGGAATAGATCAATGTGGTCTTATAATCATACTAAAATTCCGAATAAGTCCCAGTTTGCCATAAAGAAGAATACACAGTACTAGTCTAGACTATATGGCCCTGTTCGGCAACCCTCCGCTCCTTCACGGCATGGAGCGGAGCGCGCAGAGTGGCCCTTGAGTGACTTTGAAAAATTGAACTGGATGCTGCTCCGCTCCAGAGCGGAGTTGGAGCGGGGAGAGAGTCCGAACAGGCTCTAAGTACATACCCTGAAAAGTTAAAGATAACTATGCTTCAATAATTCTATAATAAGAATTTACTTTCTATAAACCACAATGACATAACTGGACATAAATGATGTGCAAAACTATGTGTATGTTCGTCGTTCATGTAATATAGTACTGTGCACGATAAGCAAATAGAAAACCCTGAATTGAAAATTGGGGAATGGCCCATTGGCGAGCTGCTGGAGATGGTACCTCAAATCAGGCCAGGCGAGTGCCAGAATGCGGCAGGACGGCTATCGCCGGCTTGCACCTGCAGGGCGCCAGGCGGCCGGTGGTAGGGCAGGGTCGGGTCGCAGATTCGTATGTGGTGCGGCTGGCGCCGAGTGCTGGGCAGGCGGTAGGCGCGAGGAAAAGGAAGGAGTGGAGGAGCCTCCTGAGCGGTTCGGCGTCTGTCGGCCGGCGAGGCAGCGAGGCTGGCGGAGATGGGGCGTCCGGCGGCTGGGCATAGTGGGTTAGAAGATTCAGTCGCGTCTCACTGTTTCTCGCGTCTGCTGCAGGCTGCGTGGTGCGTGCGTTGTTTGCTTTTTTTTTCTTTTCTCTAGCCCACCTATATGGTATATGGGCCGGTCCAAAATTCCAGGGCTCCGCCCCTGGTTGTGTGGCTGATGGGCACATAAAAAAAAGAACACTAGGAATGTAAGAAAAAAACGACACAAAAGATGTGCCAAGGAACATAAAAAACAAAAGGACAAAAAAAATCGTATGAATCTCCAAAAAAATTACATGTTTATAGCGTTGACTGAGATTTAATTGTTAATCAGTAAATCCGTTACAACATAACTGTGACAAAGTAATGAAATTAAAAATAAACTTGGTTACCCACAAGACAAGACTAATGTAATAACCACCATTACTTCTTCATCTTGGCGGCGGCGGTCGCCTGTTGGCGACGAGTTCCGCGATGTTGTACGCCATGCCGGAGACCAACTGGTTAGCATTGTTCTCCTCCGACACGGGATCCTTGTTGGTGTCACTCTCCATCATGGCCAGTTCGCAGAAATCTGGCTGGAACGATGCGCTCTTGAGCTTGGGCGACGCCACGTCGAGGCGGCCGGCGCTGAGGTCGTCGAGCGCGCCGGCGACGTCCCCTTGCATGAATTGGTACGTGACGATGCAGTTTTGGAGGGCGTCCACGAGCAGGTTGAGCAAGTGCAACGTCGACGAGACGTTGGTGGCGGTGAGCTTGGCGGCGGCAATGGCGAGCCCGCGGGCGTCCGTGGCGGGCGCGGCCGCCGGGTCGGCGGAAAGCGTGCGCACGCAGTAGCGGTAGGGGGTGCCCACGGTGGCGTTGGTGATCACTACGCACGTCGACTTGATGACGTACGAAGGCCGGGCCGCCGCCGTGGACGCCGCGAGGAGGAAGGTGAGGAGAAGAAGGGACATGTGCTGCTGCTGTTGCTGGATCGCCGCCGCCATGGCTTCGGTCGCCAACTAACCACTTGACGTGAGGGATGTAGCCCAACATATGCTTGCATGCAGGCATGCATATGCGACGTGAGGGATGGAGTAGTAGTTGGTTGGTTGACGGGAGGCCGGGATCGATCTTAGGAGCAACCAATCTTTGTTTTGTTGGGAGCCAGTCCAAGTGACGATGCCTGGATCACCGGACGGCACGCCACGGCACGGCCATTTCCTACGGTTATTCCAGGGCGTAGAAGCGAGCGAGATGCTGGGTTAATGGAACGGATGGCGGTGATCGCCGGTAGCACGCTCGATCTGCCGTGGGAGGGAGGAGCCGCGCGCTCCTTCATTTCTTTGTTTGTTAGTTTATTTTTTCTTTTTCTTTTTTCTATTTTGTTTATATTTCCAAATACATATATTTCAAACATCACATTAGCCAATTTTTGAAAATGTCCATCGTGAACTTACAGAATGTTCATGAAGTGTCAACATTTTGTTTACACAACTTTTAGAAAAGATAGATAGCATCAAAAAATTGCTTCCTGACATTTTAAAAATGTGGATGTGTTTTAAAAAAAATGTTACATTTTTTTTTTCAACAAATGTTAAAAAATATGTGCGTAATAAAAAAACAGCGCCGTTAAAAAAATGTTCACATGAGTTCATCACATTTTTAAAAACCGCTTGTGTAATGTAAAAAATATATTGGTATATCTAAAATAAATGTTTCATCTAATTCAAAACAAAATTTCACACGTTCCAAGAATATGTTCTGGACATAAAAAATATTTATACAGTGTAAATAAATGTTCACATAGTTCAAAATGTTTCATACTGTTAATTTTTAAATTGTGTATCTGAATTTTCTAGATTTTTTTGAGAAAAACAATTTAATCTGTACTTGGAGAAATGTTCATCATGTATTTGAGAAATGTTCAACGTGTATTAAATGTTAAACATGTATAAGAAAGATTTATAATGTTTATCAAAAAAATTGACATGTATTGGAAAAATAGAAAACAAAAGGAATAAAATAAACTGGAGGATAACTGAAAAAACCCATGAAAATCGGAAAACACACACACAAAAAACAACCACGTAGAATCTTTCGTAAACGGACCGAACTGGTTCATGGAGTCTTACCAAAACTACTCCTAGCAGGTACAATACTGGGCTGGCCCATTAACACATGAGTTCATCACATTTTAAAAATTGATTATGTTATGTAAAAGCATATTGGTGTAGTTCGAAAGACGTGTTTCGTCTAATTAAAAAAAATGTTCACGCATGTCAAGAATATGTTCTTGACATTAAATATATTTTTACAGTGTAAATAAATGTTTACATAGTTAAAAAATGATTTATACTATTCAAAGCTTGACTGACGCTGATGGTAATGTTACTGTCTACAAAGCTTGACTTGTTGCGAAAGGTTTTTGACAAGTTCAAGGAGTTGACTACGATGAGACTTTCTCACCCGTAGCGATGCTTAAGTCTGTCCAAATCATGTTAGCAATTGTCGCATTTTATGATTATGAAATTTGGCAGATGGATGTCAAAACTGCATTCCTGAATGGATTTCTGGAAGAAGAGTTGTATATGATGCAACCATAAGGTTTGTCAATCCAAAAGGTGCTAACAAAGTGTGCAAGCTCCAGCAATCCATTTATGGACTGGTGCAAGCCTCTCGGAGTTGGAATAAACGTTTTGATATGGTTTTATACAAACTTTTGGAGAAGCCTGTATTTACAAGAATGTGAGTGGGAGCTCTATAGCATTTCTAATATTATATGTGGATGACATATTGTTGATTGGAAATGATATAGAATTTTCGGATAGCATAAAGGGATACTTGAATAAGAGTTTTTCAATGAAAGACCTTGGTGAAGCTGCTTACATATTAGGCATCAAGATCTACAGAGATAGATCAAGATGCTTAATTGGACTTTCACAAAGCACATACGTTGATAAAGTTTTGAAGAAGTTCAAAATGGATCAGTCAAAGAAAGGGTTCTTGCCTATGTTACAAGGTGTGAAGTTGAGTCAGACTCAATGCCCGACCACTGCAGAAGATAGAGAGAAAATGAAAGTCATTTCCTATGCTTCAGCCATAGGTTCTATCATGTATGCAATGTTGTGTACCAGACCTGATGTGTGCCTTGCTATAAGTATAGCAGGGAGGTACCAAAGTAATCCCGGAGTGGAGCACTGGACAACGGTCAAGAACATCCTGAAATACCTGAAAAGGACTAAGGATATGTTTCTCGTTTATGGGGTGACAAAGAGCTTGTCATAAACGGTTATGTCGATGCAAGCTTTGACACTGATCCGGATGACTCTAAGTCGCAATCCGGATACGTATTTCTATTGAATGGTGGAGCTGTCAATTGGTGCAGTTCCATGCAAAGCTTCGTGGCAGGATCTACGTGTGAAGTGGAATACATAGCTGCTTCGGAAGCAGCAAATGAAGGAGTCTGGATGAAGGAGTTCATATCGGATCTAGGTGTCATACCTAGTGCATCGGGTCCAATGAAAAATCTTTTGTGACAATACTGGTGGAATTGCCTTGGCAAAGGAATCCAGATATCACAAGAAAACCAAGCACATCAAGAGACGCTTCAATTCAATCTGTCATCAAATGTCGGAGGGAGACATAGAGATTTGCAAGATACATACGGGTCTGAATATTGCAAACCCGCTGACTAAGCCTCTTCCACGAGCAAAACATGATCAACACCAAGACTCCATGGGTGTTAGAATCATCACTTTGTAATCTAGATTATTGACTCTAGTGCAAGTGGGAGACTGAAGGAAATATGCCCTAGAGGTAATACTAAAGTTATTATTTATTTCCTTATTTCATGATAAATGTTTATTATTCATGCTATAATTGTATTAACCGGAAACTTAGTACATGTGTGAATACATAAACAAAACATAGTGTCCCTAGTATGCCTCTACTTGACTAGCTCGTTAATAAAAGATGGTTATGTTTCCTAACCATAGACATGTGTTGTCATTTGATGAACGGGATCACATCATTAGGAGAATGATGTGATAGATAAGACCCATCCGTTAGCTTAGCATTATGATCGTTACAGTTTCATTGCTACTGCTTTCTTCATGACTTATACATGTTCCTCAGACTATGAGATTATGCAACTCCTAAATACCGGAGGAACACCTTGTGTGCTATCAAACATCACAACATAAATGGGTGATTACAAAGATGCTCTACAAGTGTCTCTGAAGGTGTTTGTTGGGTTGGCATAGATAGAGATTAGGATTTGTCACTCCGTGTATCGGAGAGGTATCTTTGGGCCCTCTCAGTAATGCTCATCACTATAAGACTTGCAAGCAATGTGAATAATGAGTTAGTTGTGGGATGAAGCATTACAGAACAAGTAAAGAGACTTGCTGGTAACGAGATTGAACTAGGTATGATGATACCGACGATCGAATCTCGGGTAAGTAACATACCGATGACAATGGGAACAATGTATGTTATTGTGCGGTTTGACCGATAAAGATCTTCTTTGAATATGTAGGAGCCAATATGAGCATCCAGGTTTCGCTTTGTTATTGATCGGAGATGTGTCTCGATCATGTCTACATAGTTCTCGAACCCGTAGGGTCCGCACGCTTAACGTTCGATGACGATTTGTATTATGAGTTATGTATTTTGATGACCGAAGTTTGTTCGGAGTCGTGGATGAGATCACGAACGTGACGAGGAGTATCAAAATGGTAGAGACATAAAGATTGATATATTGGACTATGTTATTCGGATACCAGAAGAGTTCCGAGTGGTTTCAGGTAACTATCGGAGTGCCGGAGGGTTATCCGAACCCACCGGGGGAACTAATGGGCCCTCATGGGCCTTAGTGAAGAGAGAGGAGGGCTGCAAGGGCTGGTCGCACGCCCCCCGTAGCAGTCCGAATTGGACTAGGGGAAGGGGGGGCGGCGCCCCCCTTTCCTACTTCCTCTTCCTCTCCTTCCTTCTCCCTCTCTTCCTTGTAGAGGAATCCTACTAGGAATAGGAAGTCCTAGTAGGACTCCCTCTCCTTAGCACGCCCCCTAGGGCCGGCCGGCCTCCCCCTCCCTCCTTTATATACGGGGGCAGGGGGTACCCTAGAACACACCAAGTTTTGCCTTAGCCGTGTGCGGTGCCCCCCTCCACAGTTACACACCTCGATCATATCGCCGTAGTGCTTAGGCGAAGCCCTGCGCCGGTAACTCATCATAACCGTCACCATGCCGTTGTGCTGATAGAACTCACCTTTGTCCTTAACTGGATCAAGAGCAAGAGGGACGTCATCAAGCTGAACATGTGCTGAACACAGAGGTGCCGTACGTTCGGTACTTGGATCGGTTGGATTGCGAAGACGTTCGACTACATCAACCACGTTACTAAACGCTTTCGCTTTCGGTCTACGAGGGTACATGGACGCACTCTCCCCTCTCGTAGCTATGCATCTCCTAGATAGATCTTGCTTGATCGTAGGATTTTTTTTGAATTACTACGTTCCGCAACATTTTCATGAAAGCAGAGTTTTTTTCTGTGCAAAAGAAAAATCACGCAAATTTTCTTCTTCTCCAAATCCTAGGGAAAACTGGGCAAAAACAAAAAAACCCAAAACAGAAAAACCCCCGTCTAAAACCCAAAAACGTGTACAAAATGAAAAAAAATGAAATCCAGAGGGAGCTCCCAGCACACGACATGTGGTGGCCGCTGGACGCACTACTTGGCGTGTTGTAAGGGCACCAAAAGTGAGCATTGTATGTTCCCCCCAAGGGGTAACGTCCAGTTAGTTTCTCTCACATTTCCTACTACGATCTGTAACATAGCGTCGCCCCAAGGAGTACCCTTAATGGCTGGCCCAATCACAAAGTATTATTCTGGTTTTCCTCCTATTGTTTTTTGGTTTCCGTTTGTTTATTTGGTTCGTTTTGTCGGTTTTTTATGTTACTTCAATGTTTTTCTTTATTTCCCTTTTTCCTTTTCCCCCCTTTCAACACATGTATATTATTTTCAATACACATTGTACAGTTTTCATATACCTGTGGAATTTGTTTTATATGCATTGAATATTTTCAAATGGACGATCTACATTTTTTAAAATACATGTTTTAAACATTTTCTTGAAATACATGTTAAACATTGTTTCAATACAAGGTGAATATTTTTTAATGGCACAAAATAGTCTTTACACAAACTGCGAAATATATTTTCTACCTTGTATAATCATTATTTACATTGAACCGTTTTCAAAATGCCACATACATCTTTTGAATGGTAAAATACATTTTTTAAACTACACAAAAAATATTTTTATATTGTATGCACTTTTTTTAAATATCATAAAACATATCCTATATACCTAACCGAGTCCTCCTCACTAACTTATTTATCTCAACATACAAGTATGCCACCTAATCATACAATTATGAATGAGATAAGGCCCACCCAAACATGCAATCATGCTTGGGATAAAACCCACCACAACATTCAACATGGGAAAATGTTTTGCATTAAATTTATTACCATTTATATTCAATAAATATTTTACAACTCTACGCAATCAAATAATATAATCATATGTCTTCTTAATTTTTGCGCTCATGTTATCATCCCAATTTTTTATCAACCAATTCTCGCAGCAATGCGTGGGGTATTCTCTAGTTTCTGAAATGCATCAACATTATTTAAAAATGTTGTGTGCGTTTGTTTCCAAAAGTTGTGTGAACATATTTTATACAATGTGTTAATTTTTTTTAACATTTGACGAACATTTTAAGTAAACTAATTTTTGAAATATACAATATAATTTTATAATATTCAAAATGTGAAGAAAAGTAAAAAAAGGAAAAGAGAAAAAAAGAACCAACCACTACTTGGGCCCACCCACTGTATGCTTGCTTGAGATGGGCTGATAAGCTATGTTCGAGATCACAACAAGTGATATATTGGGCGTGTTTGGTAGCCCGCATAGAGGCCAACCAGACCCGGGTGAGAAGAAAATGGGTTGTTTGGTTGTTTATGTTCACTGTTGGGCCTACATCGCATGGATCTTAAAGTAGCTGCCAGCCGGGCCTACTAGGAACGTCTAAATCGACAGTTTTTCCAGAGCCTGGCCCGCGGGATGAACATGGGCGGGGGTGGCTGCACACGAGGAGCCATGCTTGAGAAGTCACATTGTTTCCCGAAGCGCATGCAATAATTACCCTCACCTTCCCTCGCTGCTCTCCCCCTCTCTCCACTCTTCCACTTTCACACCGGCGGCAGCGGTGATTAGCGAAGCAGAGATTAGCAAGGCAACCACCACCTGGACATCACCGGCATTAGCAACATCACTCGCAACACTTTGGCAATGGCAGTAAGCCGTATTTTGACCTTTTAACCTACTATTTCGTATCCGATCCGCATTCTAGGGGAATGGGAAATCGGGGTAAATAGCCATAGGACTGACCATAACTTGACGATGATTACTAAGTAGCCATGGATTTTTAGGGGTTCCGGTCCGTATTGAGTACAAGGGGAATGGGGATTGGGGGTTAATATTACACAATATATTCTAATCTTAGCCCCTGCAACCCTGGATGTGGTTGGAGCGGCGGGGAGCCGTGGCCTTGTTCTTGTCCTCCGGCTGGACCACCATCTCGTCGGAGTCCAGATCGATTGGCAAAGTACGACGGCCCGCCTCCAGCGCTTCGGCCACCATTTCCACCGCTTCTTCTTCCTCCTCCGACTCCAAACCGATGACCCCCGACACCACTAAAGTCCTAATGTTGCGGCACACTGGTCATGAGGAGCCCTATACACCCTGTAATTGTCCCACCTTACTCTTTGTCCTGCATTGTCAGAGTCGGCCTGATTCATTACCCAACGAAGGATGTCGACTGGCATAGTGCCCTTCACCGGGTCAGGAATCAGTGTCTTCAACTCCTCTGCTGTCGCCTTCTTCACCACATCGCCTGCCTCCTTATGCATGTATTCGATGCTGCTAAAGTTTGAGCACACTTCCATGGTGTTCTCGAACTTGGTGCGATTATACCGAGCGAGCACCCGAGGAAGAAAGCCCTCCATCCAATACCTCGACAACGTGTTTGGCAATATTTGATAAGGGGAATGTGAGTTTAGAGTAGGGAGTCGGGTCGAGATTAGACATGGGATAAGTCGTTTTATTCCTAATCCTATGTTGGTGCATGATAGGAGTTATGTGTGAGAATTTGAGGAGAGATTGTACTCCCTTGTTTGGTTCGTGGGAATTGACATGGGACTAGACAAGGGAAGTTAGGATGAATGGTTAAGATTGACTCACTTAAACAATTCCCTTCCAACTCCCACCCCCTCACCCGTTAATAAAACGGTGGGAGTTGGAGTCTCAAGTCCCATGCCTCTTCCCTTGTGAATTCCCAATCCCTCCAACCAAACAATAGATTTGAAGTCTTATACCCCTTCAATTCCCATTCCCTGGCTCTAATTACCCCCAACCAAACATGCTGCAAGGGAAGGGTTGGGATTGGAGTTGGAGTTCACGGTGATGAATAGGAGGAAGAATGAGAGATAGAGAGGAGAGAGGGTTAACTGAGTGCGGTTGTGGGTAAGTAGTGAATGTCAGCAGCCTTGGGCGTTTAGTTCCCCAGGACCGATCTATTCGGTGCTTCGGGTTTTAAAGAATTTCGGCTTCTAGATTTGGCTAGCCGATCGGTTTCCTATAAAAATGCTAACCGGGAGATTGGTGCACCGATGCTTCGATTTGGGTATCGGTTAAGACCGAACTACTGACGAAAATGAACTAAGTAGGCAAAGAAGATCCATAAAATATGAGAATGTCGAAGATCAATTGTGAAAAACACGTTAATTACAAGTTGTACTCCATTAGTCGTCACTACTAGGGAAAACCCTAGTAGTAGCGCTTGAAATACATATAGCAGTAGCGCTGGGTCCAGTGCTACTGCTAAGGCGCTACAGCTAGCAGTAGCGCAGGTTTCCCAGCTCTACTGCTATACCTAGTTAGCAGTAGCGCTTGTTGAGGGCAAGCGCTGCTGATAAGAGTAAGTAGCAGTAGCGTTTCTTCTGAAAAGCGCTACTACTAATTTTCCTGTATTTTTGGAAATGCAGCTTATTGTCACTGTCTTTGTATAGGTTTTATATACAGTACTTTCATCATATGATTTTAGGACCATGATTAGTTATTATTTATAACGGTGGGTGAAATGAACATGGATTAGAGTCAAATGGAGGCAACAAGTGGTGCACATCGAAAGTACTACTAGTCCAACGACGAGTATTTCTGGACGGAGGGAGTATATATTAGTGGGTGAAATGAACGTGGATTAGATTTAAGTGGAGGCAACATGTGGTGCACATCGAAAGTACTACTAGTCCAAACTAGATCAAGTTTGGATTAGTAGTACTTTCGACAGGCACCACATGTTGTCTCCACTTAAATCTAATCCACGTTCATTTCACCCACTAATATATACTCCCTCCGTCCAGAAATACTCGTCGGAGGAATGGATGTATCTAGATGTATTTTTGTTCTAAATACATTCATTTTTATGCATTTCTCCGACAAGTATTTCCGGACGGAGGGAGTATATATAATAACTCATCATGCTCATATAACAACTTGGCATCATGCATCATCATAATATTAAATAACCCATCATTGGTATCATAATAACAAGTCCTACTCATCATCATCATACAACTTCTACTCGTTGTCATGATAACAAGTCATACTCATCATCATCATAGTCATCTAACCAACCCTACTTAATTGTTCTTAGCACATGATCAGGAGTATTAGCTAGGATCTAACTATCCTTTCTTAGGTGAGATAGCATAAAACAATATAGGCCATGACTCTCCATTATGGAGAATGGAGATTATTCTGTCTCCAATTCTTGCGCGTCGCACAATGTTGCTTCCAAATAGCTCCCTACGACTGACCATACATTTTTTCCAAGCTTTGATTGTCATGTCTTCATCGGTTTTAGAAATCTGGTATGAACAATAGTGATGCGCAGGATGACCTGGACATAAGCTCATAACATCAAGGTGACCTTACGGAAACATCAGATGAGGCACACAATCCTTCGGGATTTTCTGTTGAAAAACATAGTAATAACTTTGTAGTTAGCAATGTAGTTTAGTTTTAGAAGAGTTTATGCAAAAGATGCACGGATGTCGTAATAGTAAAAAATCTTACCATGCCATCTCCATGGATGTTACCGTAGTTCAACACGTGCACTAGTGGCACGTATTGACCATAATGATGGACACACTCCCTCACTGATTTTTTGACCATCGGTGATGGTCGTTACTCCTCCTTCCCCAAGTGCATAACAAAGGTCTAGCACAAGGAGAAGAAGGAGAAACGACCCCCACGACAATAGTCGGGATTCTTCCTCTCTCATATATGGTGCAGACTTTCCCTCACTCATTTTTTGATTGCCATGTATGGAGCCTCGACAGACTTAAAGTCAACCCAAAATGTCGTTTAATTATCTTTCTAGAAAATCTAGGCCACTCGATATTTCCTACATATTCTAGCACAAGTCATGCCAAAATTCACGTAAAAATCCGGCATGACCTTTGCTAAAAAGGACATATCGAGCGCCTGAAATTTGCCGAAACAGAAATTAAGCAACACTCCGGCAAAACATAGGCCACTCGGAGGTGTTACCTGCAAACATTGTCGACCACTTGGGCAAGAACATATCCTATTTGAGCAACACAAGATATACATGTTTATATCTACATCATATGAGCATTCAAACTTGATGGTCATTGCATTTCAATGGTTGAAAATATGAACAAAAACATTTCAAAATATCTTATAGGACTCATATTGACATGGAGATTTAGATGGTCTCACCTCGAGGTCAGAGGGGGTCGGTGACGGGGACGACGGCGGCGACGACATGGAGATTTGGCTGCAAAAACAAAATATAAACAAAAACATTATTATCCTCATCTTAGGAGTTAGTGAAACCCTATAAGCTATCAACTAATCAAATGCATACACCTTGCATAGTGATGTCCAATTTGAGAATTCAAAATAGGAGTAGTTCTCCAATTTGAGCATTCAATAAGCAAAACTAAATCATAAAATAAATTAGTATTCAAATTAGCATGCATTCAATAAGCAAAACTAAATCATCTCTTCCGTCCGTACATCGTCGAATATTATCACTAATACATATCGAATAGTATCATACATATGGCATCACTAATAAGGCTACAACCCTAGCGAACGACGGGTATCGGGGGCGGTGGAAACCCAAAGAGAAGGAACCATCACAGGATCATAGCTCCAGTGAGATCCCTGAAGAACCTGCCCTCCAACGCAACCATGTAGAGACGGACGTGCTCGTCCTCCTCGCTAACACGGTGACGTACCACCTCCACGGGGGACGAAAGCCTCCACATCGTTAGTGGCCCACACGACCGCCACCAAAGAAGGTTCATGTCAACGACGGGCTGGCTCCTCACCAAGCTGTGCCCCCGGAAGGTAGCACTTCCCAGTACCAGCCCGATGGAGCCCAGTCCCGGACATGGCCCCTCTGATCAAGCAGGCCTCCTCCGCCGACTCGACGATGAGGATGCCGGATAGGCATCGTCAACGTTGATGCGGGAATAATTGCTTTAACTAAAAAAATAACAACAAATGTGACATGTTCAAAATATGACATGTCCACTTCAAAACGAATCAACCTAGAATACTGTCAAATACACCTAAAACACCTAAATTGTATTAACTACACCTAATTAAAAACCTACATTTTGAACATGGTTCGATCATAACTAGGGTTCATACTACATTATTCTAAGATTAAACACCTAAAATACCTAAATTATATTAACTACACCTAATTAAAAACCTACATTTTGAACATGGTTTGATCATAACTAGCTAGGGTTCATACTACATTATTCTAATATTAAACACCTAAGATCATAACCTACTACATTATTCTAAGATTTAACCTACATTTTTCAACTAGATAGGGTTCAAAATAAACTAGGGAGGAGGAGGAAGGAGGGAGG